>NC_041822.1:15818877-15906377 GCF_900964775.1 Scleropages formosus
TTCTGAGGGGAAAATTCCCTAAGAAAAAATAAACATTAAAAGGGTTTTTAGTTTAAATTTTAAAACAAGATTTTTAAAGTGCAAATACATCTTAGTTTATGCGATAAGTGTAGATCATTTTCACCATAAGCAGTTTTTTTTTTTTTTCCTCTTTTAAACACCAGAATAAATCTAGCCAAAACAAACTGCAAGACAAAAACCGTTGCGTGCTGTTTTAGTCTCTCCCCCCCCCCTTCTTGTTTTTGGTTGTCATTTTGTGAACTCCTTTTTTTTTTTTTTCTTAACTTTAGTGGCTGGCTGCACAAACTTTCTTTGCGTATGCATGGGAAATAGGCACAAATGTTGTTTCTTTGCTTTGTTTTCAGTAGGAGAACAGAGTTACTAACATATTTATACATAGTCTTGCTGGTGCTTTACATTGCATGATGCAAGCTGTAGAAAATATAAATTTTATCATGTCTGCCACAAGGTTATTGTGAACGTGGGAAATAAACCTATGAACAGGTCTTTGTACTGGTTTGGTAGCACTTTTGTTTTTAGGGTGTTGCAAACATGAAAGCTTATTTTGAACGGCGGCCTTCCTGTTGACATCCACCACACTTGTCACAAAGGCCTTTTCTATTCTTATGCATGACACAAAACAGAGTTGTAATAATCGTAAAATCCCGTGACTTAACGGATGTGATACTGGGCAACATTTTTTGTGTTATAATGGGCAGTGTGGTGAGAGTTGCGCTTTTTGCGTTATAATGGGCAGGGTGGTGTGTGTGTGTGTGTGTGTGTGTGTGTGTGTGTGTGTGTGTGTCCCTTCTTCTTTCTCATTTATTCATTTAGCAGATGCTTTTCTCCAAAGTGACATACATCCATAGAAAATGTAATGTGTGCATTACATTAGCAGAAAGAGACATGGCTGCAGATGTGATTCTTAAATGGTTAGTTTCTTTCCACCATATGAACCAATGCTCATCACACAAGTAGCAGCATAAAACTTTATCCTAATATTCATGATTCCTAGTCACCTTTCTAGTAATTTTTTTAAATATATGTAATTTGCATTGCAGAAGTACTTGTGTAAAGGTTTATCCATTGTTTAACAGGCATGATCTCAAAGTTATGGTGCATGAACATTAACACCTTGCATGAACTTAAGAGATCATAGGTGAAGTGAGTCCAGAAGAGATGAGCTTTCAGACCCTTTTTAAATGTGGACAAGTTCAGCAGTTCTGAGAAAGAGGTGGAGGTCATTCTGCCACAACGGAGCCAGAACTGAGAACCTTCATGCCTTTTGTGCATGGGACCACCAAGTGGGCAGATGTGTAAGAGTCTGTTTGGGGTATAGTGGATGATGAAGTCTTATAGATAGCCGGGCTCAGTTCCATTAATGATTTTGTAGGCCATAACCAGGGTCTTAAATTTCATCCGGGCACCTATAGGAAGCCAGCAGAGAGAGATGAGGAGGGGTGGAAATACATGGGAAGGCTTTGGGAAGGCTTCAGCAAGTCAAAACACAACTCGGGCAGCAGCATTCTGTATCACCTGTTTGATGGCAGTAGTAGGAAGGCCAGAAGAGAATTGCAGTAGTCCAGACGGGGTGCCACCATGGCCTGGACAAGTAGTTGGGCAGAGTCTGTTCTGAGGTAAGGATGGATCCTGCGGGTGTTATGCAGGATATATCTGTAGATCTGGGTTGTGGCTTTGATGTGCTGAGAGATAGATGGACTTGAGTCAGTCATCACTCCCAGACTCTTAGCCGAGGAGGTAGGCAAAATGAGTGAGTTGTCCAGTTTGATTATGACACAAAGACAGGCCAGCTGGGAGGTGAAGGATCACTGTTTCAGAGAGGTTTTGTTGTAGGTGGTGATTTACATTTACTCACTTAGCAGATGCTTTTCTCCAAAGGGACTTATAATGATACTATGTAGTGTTACCATCCCACACACCTTATTCACCAAGGTGACTTGCACTGCTAGATTTACCCTGGGTCACTCATCCATACATCAGTGGAACAGACTCTCACTCACACACTATGGGGGAACCTGAACAGCATGTCTTTGGACTGTCGGAGGAAACCCACAGGGAGAACATGCAAACTCCACACAGACTGAAAAGGGATAGAACCCATGTTCTCTCACACCACCCAGGCGCTGTGAGGTAGCAGCGCTACTCACTGTGCCACCGTGCCACCCACGAGGATCAGACATCCATGCAGAGATGTCCGACAGGCAGGCAGCGATGCGCACAGAAACGTCTGATGCTCCAGGAGGAAAGCAGAGGAAGAGCTGGGTATCATTGGCGTAGGCAGTGATGGTTGAAGCCATGGGAGGTGATGACAGGGCCGAGGGAAGAGGTGTAGATTGCAAAGGCTAGCGGGCCCGGTACCGAGCCCTGCGAGCCCCACCAGACCACTTGATAGGATCTGTCAGATAGGTAGGACTCAATCAATCTTAGTGCCGTTCCTTTGTTCCGTTTTTATCATTCCAGGCTTTTTTTTTTTTTTTTTTTTTTTTTTGGTATATTGCACCTTTGTTAATTTGGTTCCTTGAACTTATTTGTGTGATTTGTGACTTCACCCTCTCCCAGATCGGGCCTCTTTGCCCAGGAACATGATTGAGAACAGTATGTTTGAGGAAGAGCCAGATGTTTTGGATCTGGCTAAGGAGACACCTGCATACCCTCTTGACCCCGATGACATGGTGTATGAGCCACGCAGCTCCCGACTGCTAGTGCGGGGTCTTGGAGAGAATGACATGGATGAAGAGGAGGAAGACTACGAGTCATCAGCCCGCCTGCTGGGCATGTCGTTCATGAACCGCAGCTCCAGCTTGCGGCCCAGTGCCTCGCCCTACGCCCGCCAGGAGCAGTCAAGCTCCTGCACTATGCCCTCTAACCGGACACTGCTGCTGGGGGTCTTTGTCCTGGTTGTTGTTGCCTCCGTGGCCATGGTTATCTACTTCCTGCCAAAGTGCACACTCACCAAGGAAGGATGCCACACGGTGAACACTTCCATGGAACTCATATACCCCAGGGCCACCAATGGGGAACTGTTCCCCTGGACCTCGCTGAGGTTGCCTGTCTATGTCCAGCCTGTCCATTATGACCTCCTGATCCACCCGAACCTGACCACCATGACTTTCCAAGGAACAGTTTCCATCACCATAGACGTTCTGAATGATACCAAGAATGTAATTTTGCACAGTTCTGGCTTGCAGATCACTAATGTCACTGTCCAGGATAAAGAGGTGAAGAAACTAGAATACCAACCATGGCAGCAAATTGCTTTAAAGTTCCCAGAGGACCTTAAAAAGGGGCAAACTTATGTTTTGACAATGGAATATTCAGCAAACCTTTCCAACAGTTATAGTGGCTTCTACAACAGTTCCTATGTGGATAAGGGTGGCAATAAAAGGTAAGTGCCAATTAATTTTTATGTTTTGTGACTGGGAATCAGTGCAGTCAGTCTGCATGTTTCTTTTAATTTGGACAAAAAACAAGCCTCTGGAACACAGATGAGATGTGCTTAAGCTATTTGACCATGGTTCAAGTTCATAAACATAATGATTATCAATATCTCACTTTTTATGGCGAACTATACAGCATTACTCACTGCAGTTGTTTGGCAGATTATTATATTATTCTTGATGCAAGATCAATTAAATCAGAATTTAGATGTGTGTGTGTGTGTGTGTGTGTGTGTGTGTGTGTGTGTGTGTGTGTGTGTGTGTGTGTGTGTGTGTGTGTGTGTGTGTCTTGGGCTGGTGTATTTGCTTGTTCAAACCCCAGCCCTGTACACATAGAAACAATCACAAATCTTTTCTCTTCTCAGGGTTCTTGCAGCAACACAGTTTGAACCTCTGGCTGCTCGGAAAGCGTTCCCATGCTTTGATGAACCGGCGTTGAAAGCCACTTTTCTGATTAAAATAAAGCGAGAGACTGGATACATCAGTCTTTCAAACATGCCCAAGGTACTGTTTGTTCTCCCTGTGACCTTTAAATTGTAAATAATAATTACACACCTATTGTGGCTGTGATCCTTCGGTGATATTTTGATATTTATAATCCTATTTTGTAACTTGAAAGTCTGACTGTCCTGAATGCAGTTCTGGCTGTTTCTGAATATTTTTGTTTTTTTGGTGTGCTTTCGCTATTTAGAACCAGACGGTTGAATTGTCTGATGGGCTTCTCCAGGACGAGTTTGAAAAAAGCGTGAGAATGAGCACGTATCTGGTGGCGTTTATCGTGGCAAACTTCACACAGATCAACCAGATTGCTTCGGACACTTTGGTAAGCAGTCTCCCGTTTTTGCTTTTCTGAACGCAAGAGCATGTTTGAAAAGCATTTCAAAACACCGTGAGAAATGTGACTTTGTCCTGTACTTTGTGTACATGACCCTTCTATATAATTAAAGTACACTGTGACCCCTCCCACTGAGGATGTATGGTATGCTGGTAACTCATAGTATGGTAATATTTTGTTCTTGCTTCTTTCAGGTCTCTGTTTATGCTGTTCCAGATAAGGTGGACCAACTAGACTATGCTCTGGGATGTGCGGTGAAACTGTTAAAATTTTACAATACTTTATTTGGGATAAAATTTCCCTTAAAGAAACTGGGTAATTTTCTTTTTAATTTCATCAGTTTCTTTGGCAGTATCTGTAGATGTACAGTATCTGAGTTTGATGTGAAGTGAATTGGCTCTTTTTGCATAGATTTGAGATTGTAATGAATGTCCCTTTGTGTTCAGTGTTGAACTTTACGCAGATCCACACACCAGAAGATCTCTTTTGATGCTGCTCTTCCTGCTGTTTCCATTCTAAGTCTTGTGACTTGATTGCAGACCTGGTGGCCATTCCTGACTTCCTGGCTGGGGCCATGGAGAACTGGGGTCTGATAACGTTTCGGGAGAGGACCCTACTAGTGGGCAATCACTCATCTCTTATGGACAAACAGGTGGTGGCTTCTGTGATTGCCCATGAGCTGGCACACCAGGTACTGCTTACCCACAATTCCCAGTAAGAACCTAAGGGCTGCATTGCTCTTGGTGGAACAATACCCAGATACTTTATCTGTGCTACTGTTGGTGTTGAATGAAAGATTTGAGATTTTATACCAATAAAATTGATTGTATGGATGAGTGACCCATTGTAAGTAGAGTATCTAGCAGTGTAAGTCACCTTGGGGTATAAGGTGTGTGGGCTCATAACACTACGTAGAGTTCGTTGGAAGTCACTTTGGACGAAAGCATCTGCTAAATACCTCCTTCCCTTGCAGTGGTTTGGTAACCTGGTTACCATGAAGTGGTGGAATGACCTTTGGTTGAACGAGGGCTTTGCTACATACATGGAATACACATCTGTGGAGAAAGTGTTTCCAGAACTTGAAATTGTAAGTGGTTCATGTTTACTTGATTGTATCTAGTAGCAGCAGTAACTAGCTCAGAGCTTCCTCATATTTATTAGACTGTTATATGCCCCTGTGTTGTACAATTTCCTCAAATAAATATGAGATTCAGCGGAAGAATGCTTCAGTTGCTTTCTTCCATTTGATGATTACATTCTCAGTTCAGGATGAAATGTTTCTCTCTGCCATGGCGTTTGGCATCTGGCTGTTAATTCCTCCACACTTTTTTTTTTTTTAAATTGTTCATAAAATTTGTCATTTTAATATACTATTTTTTTTTTTTTTTTTTTTCCTCCCTACTGTGGGGGCATCAGTATGAGTTTGTTTTCCAGTTTCTTGTGTCCTTGAACTTGTGCAAGTCTTGAGATCACATGTTACGTTCTTGAATAATCTAGAAGGGGAAAGAAGATTGAAACTGACTTCAACTTCATGAAAGTCTGTGAGCCTTTATGGCCAAATTTGGCAACTCACCCGTTAATATAAATTTCGTACTAAGAGCAGCTGAGAAGAGATGCATCTTTACTAGGCTTCTACAAGAGCCTTTGACTTTGTCACATGTTTGGTCAATCGGTCGTAAAAACTATTTAAAGAAGTTCTTTCTGCTAAGAGATACAGCAGATAACCACAGTTACTCCTGGATGCAGGAGCTTCTGTCTACATTAAATTAAAAAAGACAGTAATTTATATGAAATGGTTGTTTGCAGTATATTATATTTAGTAGGGACTACATCACATTTGAGCCACACGTTTAGTGTCAGTACACTTTGTTTTAAATAAAGCCACACAAGTTTACCACTTTCCTGGGCGTTTACCAAATAAATGTTCTAGGACATGTTTTATCCTCCCAACTTGAATTATTCAGTAAAGATACCGTAACTGCCATACATCTAACAGCCCCCTCATTGTTCAGTCCTGATGGCACTACTATGACCATTCATGCGAATTATGATTGTGTATCACAGGGATCTTTTTTTTTTTTTTCCCCAGGGCAATGACTTTTTAAGTATGCGCTTCAAATCTCTAGCGGAGGACTCTTTAAACTCATCACGCCCCATCTCAACAGAGGTGGCCACACCTGAACAGGTGGAGGAAATGTTTGATTCTGTGTCCTATGAGAAGGTAAAGTGGGTTTTTTTTTTTTTTTTTTTTTTTTTTTTTTTTTTTTTTTTTTTTTTTTTTTTTTTTTTAAAAAAAAAGGATTTTCACAGATTCAGTGATTACCATCATTTGAATGAATCTCACAGTAGTTCATCCTTTGTTAGGGTGCTTCAACCTTGCTCATGCTCAGCTCAACACTGACAGAGGAAAAGTTCTACAAAGGAGTCAGTGAGTACTTGGAGAAGTACCGAAACATGAACACTGACAATGAAGATCTATGGAACAGCTTTCCCCAGGTATTTCCTTGATTGCTCCAGCTCTGCTCAGCAGCATAATCACTTTTTCAGTGTGGACACATTTTGGGGTAAATATTAGACCCTGTGTTCTGCATATTGCATTTCATTCTTTCAGGAGGCCAGTGTCATTATTTGGCATTTTCATACTCTTTTCACACTTTTTTAAAAAAAAAAAAAAAAAAAAAGAGGAAAAAACCTTTTTTGGTCATTTTTCTTCTATCCTGTATATGCAAGGTTTTTAACCCTCACTGATTGTGCTCTTAGACAGGTTTTTAAATGTATTAAGAATTGCACATGCTCTCAAGACTTTGACAGCTGTTGTTTGCTGATGTTTCTTTACTTTTCTTCCTGGGTAGGAAGAATACAATGTGGTAGACATGATGAACACTTGGACACTTCAAAAAGGTTTTCCCTTAGTGACTGTGAACAGAACAGGTGCCCAAGTCAGTGTATCACAGGAACACTTCCTCCTCAAGGTGAACAAAACAGCCAAGTCCAGGTGGGTCTATCATAATGTCAGGAGATGCTTATATATGAAGATATTGTATTTTTGAGGATACACATGCAGATCTTTATTAAAAGTGTGTCCTGTTAGAAAATCTGTTCTGTGAGAATCATTATTGCAGTTTCGAGCAAGAGACTTCTTGAGTTGTGTAAACTGAGTACCATGAGTTGGAGAAAATATCAAGCTTCTTGAATTCAAAATGTACAGTTGCTGAGTCAGTAGGCACATGTCTGCAGCAGGCATTGTTTTGTATGTTTTGTTTCATTTTCAGTGATTTGTGGCACATCCCCTTGACATATGTCAATGACAGCTGCAGCACCTCCCCAAACTGTACGCAGTTGTTCCTTCTGAAAGACAAGACTGGTAAAGATTGCTCTTTTCATTCTAATTGCTGTGCCTGTATGCCTAGAATATTAGGAATAGAATTATTCTGAAACTGTTTCTTTCTGACCCAGTGTTCCAAAATTGTGTGTGATCGCTTCAGGGCATAAACCAGTGTAAATAGAAAAAGAGGCTCAAACTGCAGAAGCATGAATATTGCTGTTATGACATGTTCTCAGTGCCCGTAAAGCAGATTTCCATCTTGCTTGTGTATGATGAGTAGCACAGCTGAGTTTCCACATTTAATGTTGACTAGTTTTTCCTGACCTTTGCACTTTACACCTGAGATTTTTTCCAGTATTACTATTGCTTGTACAGTGCATACAATCAAATCACTTTGAAATTAATGTAAATATATATTTACATATAATATAGAAAACTAAAGTGGGTATTTAGGTAAACTGTTGGGTAAAAAGCATGAAATAATGATTTGATTTAACATTTGTATGAACTGTGACTTAAAAGTTGGGCCGAAATAGGAATGAACATTGAGTATTTAAGTGCTCAATGAAAACCAATAGACCATGTAGTCTGAAAAGTGAGGGTACATATCCCACGTGGGGCGGTTTCACTGGGTGTCGATTATATGAACGTGAGAAAGGAAAGTGAACTGAGCTTATCTCTAAAATGGATGTCCATGTTTCTTGCATGCGTGTTGCTTACGGTGCCAAAACATCCGACTGTAGTTCCTGTTGACGTAGTGCTGCACATGCCTATGTAGCGCCAAGGTCCAAAGAGGCTTTGAGCTAATGTGTGTCCTCTCCTTCATGGTCAGCAGTCCATGTAATGTCTATAATCCCCCCCACTCATGTGGAAATGGAGCCCCAGGCTGGGTCATGAATTTCCCTGTACATTTACATTTATTTATTTAGCAGACGTTTTTCTCCAAAGCAACTTCCAATGGATACTATGTAGTGTTATCAACTCTCACACCTTATTCACCAAAGTGACTTACACTGCTAGATACACTACTTACAATGGGTCACTCATCCATACATCAGTGACACACACTCTCTCACACACAATGGGGGAACCTGAACTGCATGTCTTTGGAATGTGGGAAGAAACCAGAGCACCTGGCAGAAACCCACACAGACATGGGGAGAACATGCAAGCACTACAGACTGAGCGGGAATCAAATCTACATGCTCTCGCACCACCCACGTGCTGTGAGAAGGCAGACCTACTCGCTGTGCCACCATGCTGCCCCAAGTAGGAAGCATATGGCTCAGAACCTCAGTTGATGGGTAATCTGTGACATTGATGTAATGACAAATTAAGTGTCCATCTGTGCATTAGCTGTCAATAACTGCACATGGTCAGTGCAGAGTTGCAGTGGTAAGGAGCCTATCCGAGAACCATAAGACATGAGGCAGGGTATGCCATGGATGCTGTGAATACCATGTATTTAGACTATAGGAGGAAACCAGAGCAGCTGTACGAAATCCACCTGAACATAGGGAGAACATTCAAGTTCCACTCAGACTGAGCCAGATTTGAAACCACAGGTCAAGAGTTGTGGGGCACCAGCACTACCTGCTGTGCTACAGTGCCACCTATGTAAGAAGTTTGAATGCGAAAAATTACATTAGCATTAGAAAAATCAGGAACATTGGACTCATCACGAAGGAAGTAGTGAAAACAACATAAAGGACGCCAGTAAAACTGAAAGTCATATTTTCTCCTGTTGCTTCACTCAGACCATCTTAGCTTTACTCACCTTTGCTGATCTTGAGTATGGGATGTAAGGTTACACAGATCATGGCTTCCTCTAATATTCTGTGTTGGAAGCTGAAGATGTCTTTTCATTGCCATGTGATTATAGTCAAAAGTGGTGGGAGAGGCTGCATGTCTTATAATTTTATTTGCCTTTAAATCTTTTTTTCTCCCTCCTTGCAATAGCTACGTTTAAGGTTCCTAAAAATGTGAAGTGGATGAAGTTCAACTTCAGAAATAATGGTTTCTACATCGTAAATTACGGAGAAGAAGGCTGGAGGGCACTGATCGAAGCTGTGAAGGAAAATCATGAAGTTCTTACACCCGAGGACAGAGCTTCTCTGATTAATAACCTCTTTGCACTCTCAAGGTATGTTTGTGATTGTGGGTGCATTCAAAAATGTGTTGTTCTTGTTTCGACAGAACAGTAAAACTGATTTTGTTGTACTACATTCACAAACAGTTCTGATGGTCATATAATATTCCCCCTTTACCAGGCTGGGTAAGCTGTCCTTCAAGCAGGTCATGAACCTTTTGGTGTACCTAGAGCATGAGAATCACACTGCCCCGCTGACTGAAGCTTTGTACCAACTCGACCGCATCTACAGACTCCTAGACAAAAGACAGGACCTTCTGGCTTCAAGCATGAAGGTGTGCTTTGTTTTGGTCAAATTTTTGTTTTCTTTACATTTGAAGGTAAAGTAGCTGCCATGATGGTAACAGAGATGGCTAAGGCATAAGGCCTTGGAATTTTCAGAAACCATAATTCATATGTTTGTGTGTGTGAGAGAATTTCCTGGATACACAGTTACTACATATTTGTCATAATCCTACCAGTATATGTTGAAATGATGAACTGTTTATTTTTGGAAAGACTCAAAGACCCCTGCCTCAGGTTTCAGTTTAATGAAATCTTAGTGTTTTTGTAAATTCTGTCAGCTCTGCTATAAGGTGACAGTTGGAATATTTCACAGGAACACATTTTTAATCTTAATCGTAAAATAAGTTTCTGTGGAGAAGGGGGTAAAAGGACTGTGGTTAAGCACATGAAATAGTCATCACCTACTACAATTCCAAATATATCTTAAATTAAATTCGAAGTTGGTGGAAAAACCTGCCAAAGACATAATCTGTTACAAGTAAATAAGACATGACAATAATGAAAGAATATGGAATTTGACATTTAACCTTGAGGATATGAAGAAACTCGCTGGAGGAGGAGGATTGGAATTTCTAGTTGCAGAGTTCAATTTTGCAGTTCGATTGTGTTAATCCCCAATTGCATTGTACAAATTGTGCTACTCTGATCTTTGTATTACATCAAACTCATAGCTGGAATGCGTTACAGTAGAACTTGACTGTAAGCACCATTAATTTTAATCAGAGAAAATTAGGAGGTCCTGAGCACAAAAATGTCACTAAACGGTGAAGAAGTAATGAAATGTCGCGCATGAAGTTGATAATATAATGAAAAGTTGAGCGTGATCACAAGACGCATATTAGCTGGCCTTACTACTTGTCAAGTTCACCTGGTCTCCCCCTCCCTCTTGAGGGAAGGTGTGAACTGATCAATCCACCATGTGAACAGACACGTCTTTGGCCACTGTTTTGTGGAAAGGCTTCCTCTCCCCTGTGCCTCTCTGGACTGGATGTTCCAAACTGAGATTTTTTTTGTTTTTTAAAAAAAACAAACAAAAACCATGGGTCTAATATGCTACCAAACATTTCTTAAATGCATGAGGCACATTTTTCATATGAGTAAGGCTTGTGTGTGATTACAAGGGTATATGAGTATGTTTTTAGGCTTATGTAATGGCTTCTCTGCTGTGTGTATTCATGGAAATGAGTTTCAGCTTTTTTTTTTTTTTTTAAAAAAAAGTGTTCCTGGAATGAAAGACTTTACTTCCTGAACATAGATTACCTTTTGTTAAGCTTTCTCCCCCCCTCTTTTTTTTGTCTCAGAACTACATTTTGAATCTCTTTGTGGACAAAATGAACAGCCAGTCCTGGGAGCAGGACCTTCCACTCTCTAAACAAGAGCTGCGGTCAGCCCTGCTGGAGGTGGCGTGCCGCTATGGCCAGAAGAACTGCACCGACCGTGCTGAGCATGTCTTCCTGCAGTGGGTGGCGTCCAACGGCACTGAAAGGTGGGCGGAGCTGAGATGTTGGATCAGCAGTGAGACGCCTTGTCCTCTGTCATCTGAACTGGTAGCCTTCCCTAAATCAGTTTAATGTTGAGTGGGCCAGCAAGTCGCTTTTGATAAAGTCAAGTGAATCATCCGTTTTAATGCAGGTACCTGCTCTGCAACAAGCTGCTGCACCGCTGATGTTCACATTCTCAGAAACCACCTGGTACAGTTACCTGTGGAACTGGTGCTTGCATTGCAAAGAAACTGTTTCAGCACCACTTCTTATTGCAGTTGCTCTTACTTTTTTATTAAACTTGTAATCGTTGATGGGTTGTTTCTTTGAAATACGCTGGTTGGGGAAGGAATATCTCCAGTAATGAGTTTAAGATGGAACAGGTTATGCTGAGGCGCTTTCTAATGAGCTCATGTACTGTGTGCACCATCATAAAATGCAGCTGTTTGTTATTACTTTGTAGATTTTTTTTTTTTTAAATAAATGTTAGATTTTTTTTTATTGGTTAAACTTACAAATGTTTAAAAGGATATAAAATATGTAGTTGTCTGGGAGAAGATAGAGGAAAAGTAAAAGACTACATACTGGTAGGGGGAATCTGAACATGGCTGTAGTTCTAAAGGGCTACAGCGTATGTGGTTCCCTTCTTCACTCTCCTTGCCTTCAGTAATGGCTCTTAGCTGCTTAAGTGAATAGTATTTCACCTCATTTAGCATTCGATGTGTCTGCACTCTGGGCGTCTTGCATTGTGACCCAGTCAGACAAGTCTGGTCATGGGTATTGATGCTTATGTTCCCTTCTTCAGGATACCTGGTGATCTCATGAAGGTGGTCTTCTCTGTGGGAGCCCAGAGCAATGCTGGCTGGGAGATGCTGCTCCAGACCTACACACACTCAATAGTGGACGCAGACCGGCGCAAGATGCTGGCAGCACTGGCCAGCTCTCAGGATGTACGCAAGGTGTTGTGGTGAGTCGGGAACGTAAGCGGGGCTTACATACCTCAGCTGTTAACTGAACTGTAGCAATCCATTTTACCGTTGAGTACTTTTTTAACTGTTACTCAATCAGATTTTTCTCTTCTTTAAAATATGCTTTGAAACATTTTGTTCTCTTTTTGTCACCTTCAGGTTGCTGCAGGAGAGCTTGCAAGGCAGTTATGTTAAGACTCAAGAACTTCCCTTAATCCTCCATACAGTCTGCAGGAACTTTGCAGGACATCTCTACGCGTGGGATTTTGTCAAAGAGAACTGGGGAAAGATCACGCAAAAGTGAGTTGCTGTGTCTATCAGTTGGTTCTGTCCTGATTTTTGCCTTTACTAAGGACAGGTACATTCAGGTTGAAATCAAATAAGTAATCCATAAAGGGTGCAGCAGAGTTTAGAGTTTCAACTATTTTCACTTTGTGTTTGTCCACAGGTTTCCCATTGGCTCTTTTGCAATCCAGGATATCATCATGTCTACAACCAGCTACTTCTCCACAGAGCGGCTCCTTTGGGAGGTTTGCAGGCAATGTCTCCATAGTTTTTAAGCATTTAATTTTGCAGCTTGGTTCTCACCTCTTTCTTTCCACAGGTGGAGAACTTCTTCCGCTCACGTAGAGATAAGAGCTCCAAGATGAGGTGTGTCCACGAAGCGATGGAGACCATTGCACTAAATATCCAGTGGATGGACAGCAACCTGGAGACACTGCGGAAGAATCTCTAGCCCAGGTGTCGCTCCGCACTGTGCTCCATCTCGACTTGTGGATCCAGGTGTGATTGCCTGGTGCCTGGGAACGAGGTCTCGAAGGCAACCGCAGTTTTTGCACTATTAGGAATTGTAGCTTGCTCAGGGCCACTTGGTACATGTTTTGAATTGAGTTAGAACTTTTAACTCTGGGTTGTTCAGCTGCAGACCAAACCTCACAGCTGTGTCTCTGCGTTGATACACGTGTGGTTTTTTTTTTTTTTTTTTCTTTTTTTCTTTTTGGTAGCTAAAGCAAAAATACACTGGACTCATCAAATGCACATTAGCATAGAATGCTACCAAATCAAATTTCACTCCAGTCCCATCGGTTTGTCTCCAAGATGGTAACGCCGCACTCCAGATGGATTATGATTGTATTGGAGTATGGTGTGTGTGTGTGTGTGTGTGTGTGTGTGTGTGTGTGTGTGTGTGTGTGTGTGTGTGTGTGTGTGTGTGTGTTTTTTTTTTTTTTTTTTTTTTTTTTTTTTTTTTTAAATTTGTATGTATAATTCAAATAGTCCGCAAACTATTGTCATGTCATTGTTGCCCCCCCCCACTTTAAACTTGTAACAATGGTGTGCATATAGCAGCTTTAGGCAGATGTGGACATCTACACTATCTGCATCTACTGATAATGGTATACTTTGCGATGGTTTCAAAGTGTGTTTGAAATTCTATATGTTAAGATCTATGAATGTGAGCACATGCATAAAAATGAAATTTAACAATTTTTGAGTACTTTATGGGATTAGGTTGTCACATCATTCATGGTATACAATATTTCTCTTTTAAGGGCTTTCAAACATTTGTTAGGTTTTTTTTTTTTTTTTTTTTTGGGGGGGATCTGTTTTCAGTTTAGAAGGAACTGACTCTGGATGGATGGGTTTTGTTCAAATATGTGATTTCCCAAGACACTGGTTCTTACTGTATATTTCACTTTCTTTTAGTTTTGACAAGAGTATGCAGCCATTCTAGTCTCCTCTACTTCCTCAAATAACTTGCCTTCCTTGAAATGTTGTTACAAATATATAGTAGCTTTGTATTTACTGAAGTATACCACTTGCATGAGTGATGTGCCGGTTTAGCTGCCAGGGATGCCTCTTGTCTACCTAGCTTGAGTTCTCGTAATGGGATGCTACTGGTTGGATCTCACATGCTTGCAGTGCAGTGTCATATCTTTCCCACTTTTTCAGTGTCATAATTTTTCATTGAAATGTACAGCAGTGTCATTACCTTTTTACAATGTTCTTTAGGGAATCTTGGCAGTAACCAACATTTCATACCTTCCTGAAAGTATGATATGCTTGGTAATGGTGTGACATATTATTGTCTGGTATGAGGCACTACCTAGTTGACGCAATTTAACCTTGGCATTCTGCATTTGTTTTCCAGCCAGTTATGAATGTGCTAACGAGCGTTGCACATACAAACAAAAATTAGAGTAAGGTTGTCACTGTTACGAGCAGAGCGAGCTTGGCAAGAACGCTGTGCCGTCTACAGTATCTTTTAGAACAGAGTAAGAAGGTCTAACTTACAAGCATTTTATGTTGGGGAAGAATGTAATTACACCCCATTGGACAATCATGTAATTAATCAGCAAAAATTTGATACTAACTGAACTACATTTCAGGTTGTGTTTCAAAAATGCATTGTTCAGTCCATTACTCTGCTTACAGAATTTACACCATAGGATGCACTTTCAGTTATGTTAAGTCAGTACTTGGTTTGAGGTCAGATGTCCGTCATACCCTAAATTGTGCATTTTTTTCATTAGACCCCTTAAAGTGGAACTGAAACCCATAAATGATGACATGATAAAATCTTTGTATAATGCATCTTATGAGATGTTGTCTGTAACTGCTATTTATTGAACTTTTGAGCTCCCCCCCCACCCCATCTTTTTTTTTTTTTTTTTTGATTGACTCAAGGTCTGTGGCTGATCTGGCTGTTGTAGTTTAAATGTTTTTTTTTGAAGCTTTGCTTTTTCACATTTGCCAACAAGGGAAAGAACAACAGTGGTTGTAACTTTCAAAAGGAAATAAATGTTTATCTAGTTTCTGTTGAAACTAATCCATGTTGACTGTTTTATAAATGGTGCCTTTTTCTGAAGGGGGGGCTGAATTCTGAAAATCTTGAATATTGGTGAATGGTGAAAGCTGCAGTTTCAGAGACCCATCAGAGGAGGGAGCCATTATCTCAGGGCAGTGCATTGTGTAAACTTCAGTGTTCGTAGAGGGAAATTGTTTACAGCAGCTCACAATATATACAATTTATATGCATGCAAACATAGACATACACTGAAGACACATGGATAAATAAGTGGATGAATAATGGAAGTGAATAAGCTGGGTAAGTTCATTACTACAAGAGGGTAGAGTGAAGTGAGGTGGTGGGGGGGGGGGTGTGTGTGTGTGTGTGTGTGAGTGAGAGAGTGTGTGTTGCACTGATGTATGGATGAGTGACTCATTGTAAGTAGTGTATCTAGCAGCGTTAAGTCACTGTGGTGAATAAGGTTTGTGGGCTCATAACACTACATAGAGTTCGTCGGAAGTCGCTTTGGAGAAAAGCGTCTGCTAAATGAATAAATCGAGATGTATTTAGATGGCGCAGAGCAGCTCAGCACCACTCGGTCATTAAGAGATCATTCTCCCTTAAGAACATGAGCACTTGCTATAGAAGCTGATGGCTGCTGGTAGAAACGACCTCCTGTACCTCCTTGGAACCACAACAGCACCAGGCTCTTGCTGGAAGTGTTCCTTGTTTACCATCCTTTATGCTGCCTTGGTCAATCATTGTGTGTGATGGGCCAAAGTTTTAGTCTCTGCCCAAGACATCATCCTTATTTCCTGCACAGAGCCAATCTTCCTGATAAACTTGTTGGTCCTGTTGGCATCGCTTGGTAACGGTCCTGCTCCAGGATTCCACTGCAGAAAAGACTGCATCCACAACAGACTAGTAGAACATCGGCTACAGTGACCCGCACGCTCCAAAGCCCCGGAGTTATGATTTCTTGTATGCAACTTCTTTGTTGCATGTCTACCCCAGCTTGTTGTCCGGGTACTTCTATGTCTCCCCTACCTATAGCTGCATTCCGTCAGTTTTCACAGGTCACAGTGAATCCCCAGGGGCCTCCTAAAGTCTACCACTATTGCTTTGGTCTTTGAAATGTTGGGCTGAAAGTGGTTCAGTTTGCACCACTCAAGTCCTTCACTGGGTTCCTGTACTTGTCGTCCTGCCCATCTCTGATACCCCCAACAATCGCTGAGCCATCAGAACTTCTGCAGATGACACAATTCGGTGTTGTACCTTAAGTCAGGTGTAGAGGGTGAACAAGAGGGATTGCCAGGACTGCCCCTTGAGGATCCCCCCCATACTGCACATGTCCACATCTGACACCTGAACTGTGGTCTGCCAGTCAGGTAGCCCAGAATCCAGAACATGACAGATGGATTCATCAGTATGGACCACAGCTTATCAAAATGTGAGTTTGATGTGTCATTTGTTCAAGTTCATCACCTTTATATATAGGCAGTCATTAAATGGAAGATAAAATGTCTGCATGTCCAAATTTGTTGAAAAGGGCAAGACTTTCCATGGGATGTACTTACTTTTTCACATGACTGTAAGTCCACACAGCGGTGCGGTGGGTTTGACCGGGTCCTGCTCTCCGGTGGGTCTGGGGTTCAAGTCCTGCTTGGGGTGCCTTGTGATGGACTGGCGTCACGTCCTGGGTGTGTTCCCTCCCCCTCCAGCCTTGTGCCCTGTGTTGCTGGGTTAGGCTCTGGTTTGCTGCAACCCTGCTTGGGACAAGCGGCTTCAGACTGTGTGTGTAAGTACATGCTAAGATCAACAAAAGCTTCCACGCAGGGTGTGCATTCAAAGCACGCTTCAACCACTCACATGTGGACAGCACACACAGGTTCACAGACTGTAGAAAGTAAAAGGTTCCTGGAGGTGACATGTGGATCGTAAGGAACTGCTCAATCACACAAGTACTCACCCTGATTAGACATTTACACAGGTGAGAGACGCTCGGCACAGTGTGACAAGGGCACAGATGTTGACGTCACCTGGAGCTTTACGTCTTCTATGTGGTTGGGAGAAGAAAAATTCCTCCAAAACGGAGAAAGGAAAAAAAATTAATTGGCAACACTAAACTCCGCAAGGTAGGTCCCAACTGTCCAGTCGTAATTCTGATGACTGGTCCCTGTTCGAAAGTTACTGTGACGGTTTTCCTTAATGTTTTCAGAAGTGTTGAATAAAATAATCTACAGCGGAACTACTGAATTAAATATATTCCAAAACAGATTTTCCTCAGAGTGACTTCATAACGCTAGAAGTACTCGGTGACGGCGACAGTTACTCAAACTATTGGGTCATTTTATACCTGTTGCTAGGAAACAAATTATAAACATTGTAAGGTCTTGGACACAGGGGTTCGGCAATTAAAGAATAGTAATAAAAAGGCAGTGGGCAGACCTGGTGGGGTTCGCTCTCCCAGCTGCGTTTGGTAAGAAAGTTTAAAAATCAGCTGTTACCGTAACCGAGGGACTGGTTAGTTCACATATGTTTTAATTTGGGGACGAAGAAAACCTTGCCAACGAATCTGTTTGTGAAGATACACCACGTTCACGAAACACAAGTCAATGATAAACTTTTCAGATATGTTTTGAAAATTTGCTAAGTATTCTTATTGTTGTCAATATACTTTAACTGCTATGCGGATTGTTTACTTAATAAACAGGAGTTATTTATCGGGAAATAAACCATAAGAAAGACCTTGACAGAGAAGCGGAGAAGAAAGAAGTCGGTTGAACCATGTCGACGGAGATGGAGGAGAAAGTGGCAGGAACAGTTGAGGAGGAGGAGCTGCTGTCGGCAGAGCAAAGGGCCTTGGCAGAGGAGGCCGTGGCAAAACAGGAGGAGATGACGCAGTTTCTCAAGGTATTCTATCCGGCGATGAACGTATGGGATACGCTCGAGTCATTGGTGTGGCGCACTGTTAACGGAGCCATCCGTTTTTTATTTTAGTCACAAATCGTCGTAACATTTTAGTCGCAGATATTTTAGTCACGGGGGGCGCAGTGGCGCAATGGGTTGGACCGGGTCCTGCTCTTCAGTGGGTCTGAGGTTCGAGTCCCGCTTGGGGTGCCTTGCGACGGACTGGCGTCCCGTCCCGTCCTGGGTGTGTCCCCCTCCCCCTCTGGCCTTAGGCCCTGTGTTACCGGGTAGGCTCCGGTTCCCCGTGACCCCGTATGGGACAAGTGGTTCTGAAAATGTGTGTGTGTGTGTGTGTGTGTGTGTGTGTGTATTTTAGTCACTTAAAAGCTGACTAAATTCATTCAGTTAAATAAAACTGAATTAATTTAAGAAGCACTTAAATGTGCTCTTTTAGCTCTGCTGGCCATGTGTAGGTTTCAGTTAAGTTTTTACTGTTTGCAATAAGTTTAGTCTCACTGTAAATAAAACTCTTTCATTTGTATTAAGGATCTGATCAAGTACAATATATGGATCACACAGAATAAAGGGGTCCGCTGTAATATTACTATAACACGATATGTATGTATAGCTTATGACAGTAATTATGTCAATAAATATGTATCATACTCAACTACAGGACATTAACAAAACTATAATAGCTGTACTTGTACTAGGGAACGAGTAATGAAACATGCACTCTGCCAATAATTTTTTAATATTTTTTTTATTTGCGTCAATAATTTTGTCAAACGAACGTGAACATCGTGATTATTCTTTTTTCATGTATGTAATGCATGGATTGTTCTTATTGTGATCACAGTTTTAAGACTGTGATGATTATTAATTTACACTGAAAATTTTACTTTAGGCTGTGGTTCTTACAGTATATAGTCATGTAGCACGGTGGTTCGAGCTGCTGCCTTTGGACCCAGTGGTTGCAGGTTTAAATCCCGCCTTCATCTATAGTACCCTGGAGGAAGGTACTTAACCTGAACTGCTCCAGTAGGATTACCCAGCTGTGTAAATGTAGGTAAAAAATTATAAGTCGCTTCAGGGTGTCAGCTAAATCTGTCAATGTGTCCTGTTCTTTCAATACTGGGTTTCCTTTCTATGCCCCTCTACCTCCTCCTGCACATCCTTCAGGACAAGCTGCAGAAGGAAGAGCAGAACACCAAGGTGAACTTGCTCAGGTTCACAGAGCAGTGGCGGGTGCTGCTCCGCAAGAAACGGGTCGATGAGCTGCGCCGCGACGTGCCCACTCTCAGTCAGACTTTCGAAAGGATGCTGGCTCACAAGGACAGCATCATCAAGGTCAGCAGAGGAGAGCCATGGACCTGCCTTAGTGAACACCAGTGAGCTGGCAACATGGCCATTTACTGTTACAACTCTTAATGAGAGGTGAAAGTAAAGCAAGTAGTGTATGATCATAAATTTAAGAAATACCCAAAACTTGGTCTTTCCTTGCAATTATAATGAATAAAAAATTGTAATTGGTAAAAACGCTGTATATGCATCCTGACATGTCTCTTCAGTCAGGATCAATGACAGTCTCTCCATGCATGTGGCAGTGTCTTGTAGTGGAGCTGGAGGAGTCAGAGGAGCAGTCATCGCGGGTGCTGCAGTCGCACCTGCAGCACATGGAGCGGCTCCTGGAGGTGCACCAGGCCAGGCTGGATTCCCTGGAACAGGAGTGGAACACTGAAATTGACGAACTTATTAAGGAGTTTAATGCCGAGAGGTCAACTTCACTTCTGATCTTCACTTCACACCCGCCTCACTGTTATACCAGATCACAAAGTACATTTATCCATTTTATATTTGAAAATCAGGTTCAGTATGGCACTCAAGGGTATGACATCAGGTCCCCTTTGGGGGAAAGGACTTTAATGAGCAGCTTTTAGTTAAAAGCGGCAGCAGGCAGTGTGGTCCTGCTGTAGTACCCTTGAGCAAGGTACTTACCGTAAAATTGCTCCAGTGAAAATATAGGTAAATTACCCAGTATAAATAAATTACCCAGTTCTTTAAATAGGTCAGTAATTGTAGGTAGCTTGCAACTATAAGGAAAGTATCAGCTAAATTGAGAATAAAAGTAATATTATAAGAGGCTGTTGTTTTCCCTATAAACTGCTAATTTAAACTACACGTCACTTTCGATTTGCACAAACTCTTGAAAGTGCTTTATAAATATGAAATCATTGTTCCCACCGGATGACTGAAAACACTATTGAAATGCCCTCACTTCTTGTAGGGAATTGATCATGTCTCAGTACGAGGCTGACATTGCGTATCTGGAGGATGTGAGCTTTGCCATGGAAAATCACTACAATGAGGTGGACAATGAAGCCAAATATGACTTCCAGGGCACCCATGATGACATCAAGAAGAAGGTATGCTTGAGTGGGAGGAAGGGAGCCAAAAAGGAGAACTGGTGTTCTCAAGTGGATGAATGAATGGCCACAATGATGAAAGAAGAAGTGCGTAACACGGATGTACTGCTTTTAACCTGAAATCTCTTTATATAGTGACCCTTGTTAATAGTACACCAATCAAGCGTGAAGGATTTGTTCGGCTAGCAAAGCGCAAAGATCAAGCCGTCTAAGTGATTAAAATGCTCAAACATCTCCGGGTGGTTTTGCACAGAACATAGAAGAAAAGGTGGCGTTGCAGATGCAGCTGGAAGGTGCTGCAGAAGAGCTGAGGCAGCAATACCAGGACGTCCTGCAGAGTTACAACAAGGCTACGGAAGACCGCAAAAATGCATATGAGACTCTCCGGTCCCGCGATCACCACAGTGCCCGGAACATAGCGGCCCAGAATAGGAAATTACAGAAGATGCAGGCAAATGGTCTTTTTCAGATAATTCCAGGTTCTTTGGTGTCTGTGGGATGAGGCACAATACAGCTTAAGAAAAAGTTTTATTACTGCTGATGTTAATGTGCCTGTGTGTTACCTGCTAACCCCCGAGCACATTTTCCTTGCTCTCTTTTAACAGAGCTTGAACCTTATTATTTATCAACACATTATTAAAGTTAGTCAAGGGCTTTTACTATCTTATCCCTGCGTCTGTGAAAAATGGTCAAGTCACGCAGGCACTCTGTATTCTAGAACACTCTACAGCATGCAAGTCTCAGTATTAAGTAAAGGAAAGGAATAGAAAAAACATAATGAACAATAAAATAAATGGCAAACAATTAAGTAGAATTTATTTTGGATTTAAATTTAGATTTTAAATTTAAAATTTAAAATTTTAGATTTTTTAAATTTAGATTTAAATTTGATTTGTTTAACGGAATGCTGGTAGTGTAGTGATTAGAGCTACTGCCTTTGGATCCAAGGTCACAGGTTTGATCCCTACCTCTGGCTGTAGTACCCTTGAGCAAGGTGCTTCACCTAAATTACTCCAGTAAAATTACCCAGCTGTATAAATGGGTTAACAATTGTTACCTTTAGATTGTAAGTCAATTGACATTTGTGTTGCTCTTACATTTGTCTCCCCTTTATTTAAGAATTTATTCAGCCCCTTTTTCCATGGTGATAATTTTTATAGGCCCTTGTGTCTGTTGTAACGCTTTGTAGGACTCTATCTTGGCCATGCGTGCCAGGCTGAGCGCCATCCAAAAGGAAAGTGAACTGGCAGCTCAGGAGCTACGCGCCGCCAAGGAGGAATTTGCCCTTCAAGTTCGGCAGATGAAAGAGCAGTTGAGCTACGTTCGGGCTAGAAAGAGGAACCAACTGACCATCCTTGCAGTGCACAGCAACGCTGCAGCTAAAAAGCTACAGGGTGTCATGAAGAAGGTATGGACAGGGAAGGCGTGCGGTACTTCCTGAGATAAGGAAATAATCAGTAATGATGAACTGATGGGATCGGGGTACTATTCAGTTGGGAAGTAATTCATTGCACCACGCTGTGTTGTGAAAATGCTGCTCTTTTTATGATCATCTGGTCTTACAGTCTAGGTGTTACTGAGTAAAATCTGTCTTTTTTAAAACAAACTGTACGTACCTCCCCTCAGGGAGAGAAGCTCTTGCGGATGTCAGAGATGTGCCACAAGCTCGAGACTTCCCAGGAGAAGACGCTGCTGTTAAGCACCTCCTCCTTGAATGCAGAGGAGCAGAGCCTTCGGGGAGAAGATATCATAGAGGCTCCATCCGCACAGCTGGCCAAGGTAGCGCCCACAAGGTCACACGGCACAACACGCATGTACATACATAGTAAAATAAAGTGCTTCACATTCTGTGCTGAGCTCAGGACTGGCAAAGTGATTCCCATGAAATATCCAATGAAAATTTGAAGAGGTATAAAGGTATACTATCTCAGCGAGGAATAAATCCTTAGACTTTTCCCTCCCACTAGCTGACATCCTGAAATACTGAATGAAGTGATGAGTGGGTATACTTTAAAGTTAGGGAAAATATTGTAGAAATATTGACAAACTGAGATGCAACATATCAACAGAAAAAGTAATTCAGGAGAATGATAAACTGATTTTAAGATGTTAACTCTGAATTAATTGTTTAGGGTCTCTGTACTGTCCACCTCCTCTTCTCTCCATTCAGGCCATGGTGAGCTACGCAGCACTGGAACGGTTTTGGCAAAGGTACAACAAGGCCTTGCTAGAGAAGCTGTATCTGGAGCGCAAGCGGAATGTGCTCAACCAGGAAAACGGCCAGCTGCAGCTTCTTCTGCGCCAGTGCTTTCCTGGATGCCATCAGAGTGAAGCTCTTATCTGTGCAGGACACAGTATGCGCCCAGTCAGTAGAGTCAAAGACAAAGACGAGCCATTATGACACGATTCAGTATGCTTAACTATGCATAATGACAGATCTTCTACTCTAAGATCTCTAGATCTCTACTATGATCTCTAAAGAACTGCTCACAGCCCATGTCCGCGTCCACGTCCTGTGTGTTTCTTTATTGCCTTGTACTACTGTTCTGTGTTGCGCCATGGTCTTTGGAGAAACGACATTCTGTTCCACTGTATACAAGCTACGGTACTGTGCAAAAGTTTTAGGCACTTGGGGGGGAAAAGCTGTAAAGTGAGAATGCTTCCAAAAATAATGCTCTTAATTAATCATCTTCCTACAAAGCTCAGTAACTATCCATCGTCAACAACCGCTTGTCCTGAGCGGGGTTGCAGAGGGTTTGGCCGGGTCCCGCTCTGTGGTGGGTCTGGGGTTCGAGTCCTGCTTGGGGTGCCTTGCGAGGGACTGGCATCCCATCCTGGGTGTGTCCCCTCCCCCTCCAGCCCTGCACCCTGTGTTGCCGGGTTAGGCTCCGGCTCACTGCAACCCCACTTGGGACCAGCGTTTCAGTCAGAGTGTGTGTGTGTATACTTTCTTCAATGACACACAATACCCATACTGCAACTTTTTGCAAAAGGAATGCTTGTAAATCTAAAATATGCTCTTTCTCATTGACACTAATGCAGAAGACAATAAAGAACTGCCTAAAACATAAAACAAGACTTTTGCACAGTACTGTATGTAGAGAAATGACAATAGAAACAACCTGAACTTGATCTTCAATAAACTCTTGTTCTGCTGAATGAGTGATGGTCCTCAGTCCTAGGAATGAAGCTGGCCACAAGCACACCTCAAAAGGTGTGAGGTGACCATTTTTGAAGTAATATCCTCTACGGCTTATGTGGTACTGGACACATGTTTCATTCCAGTTTAAACCTATTAGCAGTGTGTGCATTTCCAAACAAGAATTTGGATGGAGAACTAGAATAAAAGAAATAATTTGTTTATTCTAGTGCACTAACAATTGTCACATTAACAATCTTGGTTCATTGAATAGAGCTTTTGAAGTAAATTGCCCAAACACTGTGAAATTAGTACGACACCAGTCAAAAGTTTTGAGTACACCCGGGCAACCTGAACATTAGAAGAGTCAAAGCCAAGCAACCCACAAGTGTCCGACATCTCTGCAGAAGTGCTGCAAAAGAGATGCGAAGACACAGCTGATGTCATGTTCACAATTAGCTGAATGTTTCATGGAAAGGAAAGAAATTTATTTTTCCAACAATTAAACGTTTCTGTGGCTGGTAATGGAAACGTGCCGCAAATGGACCATCCCATAGAAAATAATTTAGGTATACAGTATAAATACATGTGTTTATAGGGTAAAGGAAATCGCAACAGTAGATTCATTTTAAAGATGTCCGACTGTCAAAGTGAGGGCCGGTTCTAGGTACAAAAGCAATACAGAATGCTGTGAGGTAAAGCCCAAGGATATATGGTACTGAGATGCAAATATACTGTGTTTGATATCATAGTTTACCTGAGCTGCTCTATGTGGGAAGCGTGATGTGAAGACAGAAGACATTTGAGCTGATCAACTGGAACTTTAATTGTTCATTCTTGTCAAACTGAGTGGATTTATTGTGATTATGCAGTGAACTTCACCTCATTTCCTTTATGCGCTGTTATTGATGGGTTTGCTGGGCAATATTCTGAATTGAAATGTTTTCTGTCTGTCCCTCAGAGTGATACTTCCGTGATCTCTTACCCAGGGCAACAGTTGTGCTCAGGTTTGTTGCACTCAAATGCAGGGTGTATATGCACGTAAGAACACGGGGTTAGAAACATGGTATGGGGAAAGGCAGAACTCTCTTTCCCTGACTCCCTCAGTCAGTCCCTTTTCATTGTGGACCAAAGGATAAAATACAGTATGCAATCTGGAGTCATGGCAACTAGACGTCCAGGCACAGGTGTGTGGTAACTAGATGCAGAGATGTTCAGGAGTCGTGACGACTACCTGGTGTACGCTAAGTAGATACAGTTGTTAATGTGTTCGGAGAGCTTTTAATTGCAACAATGAATGCAGTTTAAAAAAAGTAATTATGCTTATAACTTTGGGAGGAATGCAGTTTTAATAAAAAATTCAGTGGTAGATGATTTGTGATGATGTATCAAGTCTAAAAGCTGATGGAGGGTGACCAGGGGAAAAAAGGAGCTACGTTACTGAGTTAATTTTGTGTTTAAATTGTTATTTAACTAGTTACTTCAGAGAGAATAAAGTATAACTCTGAATGTGAAAAAGTATTTATATAAGTGTTTTAAGTGTTTCGTTTCTCCACTGGACAGCTTTTAGAGCACAGCCTAAGGAAGCACACTTGTGATTGGGGAATTTAAGTTCATTCACCTGGAATGACCCACAAAGTGCTTTAAGAAAGAATCCTGTGGCACATAAAATATAAAAACACAACAAAAAAATCACCTAAAGAAAGATATTGTGTATATTACCATTTAAAGATGAAGAGCAGTGTACAATTAAACATTAAATGTGCATTACATGCATTTGTTAACTGAAGAGAATGAAAAAATTAAATGTATTTAAAGAAAATTAACTTTACCACAAGTACCCATCAACTTTAAGAACTTTTTGGAACATTTTTTCTAAAATGCATGGAATGCTAGCTGTAATCTTGTGCATATTTTTGGCCAAAGAAATCAGATAATGGGGCCTGCCTTATCCTGCTTGTATCTGGCAGGTTTCTAAAGTCTGTGATTGACAGGCCCTTATTGCTTTCTATGATGACCGAAGTGATAACTTGGTCTTTCTATAACTCTCTTTATCTCATTGCATGTGTCTTATCAGCTGTTCCCATAAATGTCATGAATTTTTTCTGTCATCAGGTGTGCTGATCTGTCAGATAGCTTGTTGACCGGCACCTCTAACCTCTGAAAGCTCCCATGACAATCTGGCGAGTGGAGTTAGTTAATAGCACAAGTCGGAGGTGGGACCAAATCTCTTGACCGAGTTGTGTATGTTGGAAATATTTTTTGCCTGCCTGTTGTCTTCAGCCATCACAACACAGCTCATGTGCCAGGGGAGCTCATTTCCTGAAAGAGCAAGCATGTCCTTTCCCTGCTTTCATTGCATCTCTACTTAAGAGGGAATTTCCTGAATGCCTGTGATAATCTGAAGAAGCTTCTGCAAAGATTTTTGAATGTGATGCTGTGAAGTTTGCTTTTGCTGGAATTCATGAGGATCTTTTTTACATTTGCTTATTTTTGAGGACCAAGAGGTGATCAAGTGGAACAATAAAAAAGCATCTGTGACAAGTCATTAGTAAGGAGTGTAGTGTTAAAAATTCTCTTTGAATGTAATTTTAAAGGGGTCTGTTTGTGGCTGGGTACAAAAATATTGTTTTGAGGGTGTAACAGCTGTGTATATGCATTAATGACGAAGACTCTAAGGTTTGCTATTCTGTTAAACTGGGATTTCAATAAAATCGACTTCCAAAATTTAAAATTCAAAGTTAGTTGCTATTAGTACATCTAAACATAATTTCACTCATAACACACAGAAATAATGTAAAGTATTTTTATCAGAGTTCACATAATACAAAAATATGCAACACTGGAGGAAAAAATATACAGAAAAAAAAACACTGCACAGAGGAAACAAGTGACACACATGACAAACCCTTGTTTTCATGGTCACTAGACATTTAAAAGAAATATGGACAATACTGTATAAAATAAAGGTTCAGAGCCACTGAAAATAAAGGCTAGCATACAAAAGTGTTCACCTGAAACAGTACACATAATGGCAGAACGACAAGGGATAAATGGAATTGTTTCCATAACAGCTTTCAACACTGTAGCTCAAAAACCATAGACTTCAGTCTTTCAGTAAATGTTTCAGAATGTCTGTATGTGCACTGTGATGGCCTGGCTCTCTTACTCTAGATCAGCACCAGCCTATTGGAGATGGCAGTTAATGTTTTGCTGTTGTTTAATTAGAAAACAGACTTGTATCGCATAATTATGAGTGCAAAGTGATGTCACGCAGCAGGTCGCTCCAGGGAACTCACTGAACAACTGAGCTGGGTGACTCTGGCCGATGCGCAGAAAACAACGCACCACTTGAGACAGCGATGTGTCCTCTAATATATGACCAAAGCCATCCCAGAACACAGATGTGAGTATTTCGGTTTGGTGTGAGACAGAATTGTCCCACATCGCTCCTTTCAAAGGTCAACTCTCAATGCACATTTTAGCAAACCCTATTGTAACTGTAAATATATAACTTGTATTACTGAAATCTATATTTTACAGTTGAAACTAGTATTGCTTTAATTTCTGCAGTTACTATTCATGATGCATATTATAAGTGTTCATTTCAGCAAAATGAAGAATATTCTGTTTTCACTTCTGTCAGCTCATGATCATTCCTTTCCGTTTGTGCTCCTGCCTCGGTTCTTGTGTCATCTGTTGAATGATCTGCAAGTATTTGCTCCCCTTGTGTTATTTCTGTTTGGTCATTTCCAGTGACTACCACCATCTCATTTTCTGCCTTCTGTCCCTCAGCTCCTTTGTTGTCATTTTTCTCAGCCTTCTGAGCTCTTTCCATTTTCCAGAAGTATAGGAGATTTTTCTCAGGGTAAGTCACCTTGGCAAGAGGCAGTTTGTGTATTCTTTTTGTTTCTGTGGTGATCAGCAGGAAGGTGAGCGCTGACAGACAGAAGGGCCAGGTGCATGCTGGGAGTCCAAACTGTAAGCACAGCAATGAATCAATTACACAGGTTCTCCGAGTCTTTTAAGTTGGACACATAAAAAAAAAAAAAAAAAAACCTAAATGCTGCATGAAAAAGTCTTACATGTTTTGCTTAATAAATTACATAAACTGTAGAACGCATTTAAACTAATTTCAAATGTATTTTTAATAGTCTTGTTACTTACAGTGGACATCAGATTGGCGATGGCAGCACTTAGGTAAGCACAGAAAAAAGCTGCCATAAGGAAGAGACAGTGAAAAGTTAGCACAGTCAATTGCTAGAACTATACATACACAGACCTTTAAAAATGTGGACAGTCAAGTAATAGAATAGTTGGTATTATGAGTATCAGATGGCATACCGCAAGCTATAGCCAAGAGATGAACCTGCCAGGTCAGGGCATAGAACATGCCCCCAATTGCGATGCATGCCAAAACACAGTTGTAGCCCCACAGGCCAAAGTAGATGTTTTCAAATGGGGCAGCAAGAGCCAAACCTGTGGAGTGCATATGCAGGTGTACATGCTAAACATTCCAGGACTTTACAGCAATTTACTGTATGGAGAACTGTGGTTGATTTTTCTGGACAAAAAGAACCAAGTCAAAAATCAGAGCGTTCCACAATAAACTACCTACAACAAAATTCAATTAGGGTTAACATTTGCCTGTGCTGCTAAGCAAGTCTGGCAGTATTAAGAGCAATTTTTAAGTTACTACTGTTAGTTTTTAATGCCCTTACCAGAGACCATACCAACAACAGAGCCAATGGTTGCGTGAACACATGTAATGGGGGACGAAATGAAGAGGGAGATGATGAATATCCCCCCTGTCCAGGGGTTGTCGCACCCATACACTTGACCAATTCCAACAGGGATTGAACGGAAAAGCTGTGTGGGAACATTAAACAATGTTGTTTTAAACCAAATTTTTCACTACCACTGCAGTGCTGCTTAGGTAACTACTGTATTGCTTGCAGTTAATGGATACATGTAAATGAAACTATTGAGTGAAATGTGTCCATTAATTCATGTAATCTGTATTGTTATTATAGAAGTATGATGAAACTGAATTTTTTTTTCAACTCCCAGAGAGTGACGCAACAATACAAATACAAACAGAATATATAGTACTGCTAAATACAGAATATTAAGCATTGTACATGCCAGCAGCAGATGTAAGGAATAAATTAAATAAAATAAAGGGATTAATGAAAGAAAGGAACACAAAACAATGCAACACCAAAAGAGTAAAGCATAGTGATTCTATTCTGGTCTTTTGCCCAGTGCTCACATAGGAATACTGCTTTGTGTACATTACTAAAATACAAGGATTTCAACCTGCATGGATTCCAACATCTGAGGCAATCAGTCTTTGGCATTTGACTCACCATGGGCACATTCAGCTCAGACCAGGTGATGTTGACAGGGGAGGTCCTGGGCTGGATAAGGACCTGGGGGAAGTAGCTGTTGTAGTGGCCTGTAGCCACCATGTGCAGGCACACAAGGATGTTGAAGGGTAGGGTGAACACAGGAAGATCCCATCTGCTGTTGATTGAAGCCAAGGCACTTGAAACTATTGGGCTGGAGAGCATAGAAAGAAAAATCCACAAATAGGATTTCTAGGAATTCCTAAAATGCTAACTCTGGTTTTGACATGGATCCAGCAGAAAATGTTGCTTCAAAACAAACGTGTCCTGCAAGGGTTGTGGTGAAGGGTACAGAATTCTACCTTTGTGGTTTCAGTCCCAAGAGAGGCCTTCTTGTTGTACCATTGAGAAGGTATTAGTTTAGGTAGAACATGCAACTGTATAAGTGAGTACAGTTGTATGTCATGTTGAAAAATTTGGGTTGCACACAGTAAAATGGTGTTTCCCTTACTTTTTTAATGATGGCAGTTGAGAATCTAAGAAAGTCATTACCATTAAATAAATGAGTTTTAAAAATCTTCAAAATGATTCACGTGGCCTCATCAAAAAACACTATTTGACAGACATTTACAGTGTGATGCAGTCTGCATAGTTCCATTATGATATACATCTTAGCTGTCTTCCTGAGATTCCTGAAATGTTTCAGACCTTTTCAAAACTGCAGACATGACTGAATATCTTTACAACTGGCTTTTCACATAACTGAAGTTATGTAAAATCCACATTTTTATTGAAACGACATAAATAAATAAATGTAAATGTAAGACGACACATTTTCACACTTCAAGCACACATGAGGTACCTCAAGAGGCAGTGGAGTGTTTGTACTACATACATATACCTATTTCCACTAGACCTTGACTTTAAAAGCTACCATGTCTTACATAATCTATTCAGTCGTAGAAAGCAATTCACGTCCCTTCAGTTGTTTATATGAAAAATGCATTTTAAATTGAAGAATAAAAGCTACAACAAATGAAGAAGAACCTGTATTAAACAGGTTTGTTAAAATACTTTATTTGTAGATTACTAGTATGGTAATAACGACCCTTTCAGCAGAATTTGTTATTGACACAAAGATAGGTAGCTTACCATGCCATAGACATAACAATGTTTGGAAGGAGAAGCCACCAGTACCAATCACCCTTGTCGGAGAACACGGCCATTAGCAGACCAACTAGGATTCCATTGTAGCCGTAAAGACCAGCAGCTATTGCCCCTCTAAAAAAAAAAAAAAAACAGTGACTCCTCATTAGTGTTACATTTTGTTAAACCAATCCTTCCAATTGATCAATACCAAAATGCTGAAACCCAAAAGGACTAGACTTCTTTTTACCTCAACAAAAGATTTGCCTATGTCATATCATGTGGCATCGAGAGAAAAAATACAGTACTGTTAGTCTTGAGTACACTCTAGAGAAATAATGTGAATTAACCATTGGCATGGTATTTTTGATGTTTCATTTGATGTGTAGAGAACATTGCTATTGCTTAATATGTGGGAAAAAGTTGAAAGCAATTTCATATTTCCACTGAAAGCTTTCCTTTCATTTAATGTAGTGTACTGTTGTCAGGCAAGTAAAATTAAGAAATCAAATATTATTATTGATAAAGGGCAGCTAATTAGTGACCTCTGGAAAACTTTGAAAACTGAAGGAATGTTCCATTGCATCTCCCCAGAATGTAGTGGGGAAAAATGTAGGTACCTGCTTTGCCTGAGGATGAGGGCAGAGATAGTGGCAAACAAGGTGCCCACGAAACCATTGAGAGCCCACCACCGGTTCTGCAGGATCAGTCCCCCAAATATAATCAATCCACTCAGTGGGTTATTGACAAACATAACCTGAGCAGCTCCACGGAGAACCCAGTCCATCAGTTGCAATAAAAAGAACTGTCCTGAGTTCAAGAGAAAAGGATAGTTAGATGTCATAAAAGTCTACATGGTCAATGGCTTTTTTTTTTTACATACACTGATCTCACATTATTTGGTCTCCTGATATCCAGATTTTCACTATTTTTAATATCACTAATTATTAATCAGTCCAGATCTGGTCTGTAAGATCTGTTCCACATCTGCAACGTTCTGTGTGATGAAATAAACTAAGATGTTATTTGAAAAATGGTGCCAATTGGCTGTGTGAGAGAGTGCAGTGCTTTGCAGTGCAGTGCATTGTGGGAACTGTGTACCTGTTCTGTTAGCTTTCATCAGCCCATATATATTATTATGGTAAGTTTACTTTGTAAAATCATAATTCTTAAAACTTATTTCATATACACTAGATGCTCCATGAATCAAATTTCTGTGAATATTTTAATATATAAGATTATAATATTATCCTGTACACCCACAATATGTGCTTTGTGGTGGGTCACATTATCATCCTCATGGATGCACCATCATCATCAGAAGGTAAAATTAGCAAATATAAAATGACAACTCTTTAATTTCACTATTTATAAGTAGAAGAAAAAGGATAAAATATAAAATAAAAAGATCCTTCACTGTTCTTACATATATGTTTTGAATTTCTCTCTGGGGTACAAAAGCAAAGCTTCAGAATTTTTATGGGTTACACTTGTTCTTGATGACATTAGGCATCATTTAGAGTGATTTCTAGTGAACTTGGATGTAGCTAGAGCAAAAAAAAATAAATTATAACGTGAGTAATTTCATTGTCTGGTGTTTTCAGGGATTAATAAGAACTGGTGAATGGAGAATATGCATAATTAATTTAGTTTTTCAGAAAAATGCTGAATCAGAAGGTTTCATTTTTTTGTTTTCATTGCAATTTACAACTGTATTATTTATAGATCTGATGTTAGGAAATGTCATCAATTAAAATCTGAATGACCCTAATGGTTCTATGTTAACTGATGAATAGTATTACACTCATTCCAGTCTAACCTTTCATCCATTCTCCATAGACCATCATGTCTCCTGAGATGTAGGAGACCAGTTTGAACACCTTGGTCTTGGTCTTCTGGAATAAGCTGCGGTTTTCAGACTTCTTTGGCTCCATGACGTTCTGGCCTTTGTTTATCATAAGTAGAATTGATTCCTATGGGAGGCAGAGATTTCTGATCAATTTACAGATTCCAGGGAGAGCTGGTAGCATAGTGGTTAGAGTTGCCATCTACAAATCCTGCGGATTTGTCCTAACTACTGCTGTAATGAGCAACATAATTATCCTGAACTGTTCTGTTGAAAAAGTTATACAGTTCTATAAATAACTAAGTCTTTATTATAAGTTGCTTTGAAGAAAAGCATCAGCTAAATTAATAAATGAAAAAAACTCACAGTCTATTATGGATCCACAATGAATTGTCTTACACAACAGCTAATGTCACTTTTGCACTTTCACTGGGCACGTTGGGTAATATCTGGATTTATTTGTAGCTCTTGAAGTTCACCATTGAAATACAGAAGACCTGTATACAGAATATTCAAAATTCATCCTACAAAAATGTTTAAATATTCCCAAAATTAGTAGTACTGGACTAGAGTAGTAGGTAAATGGGGGGGAAAAAAAATGAACGGAGAGCTGTTCGGTTACATTCCACCCCACATCTCCTCAAGCTATGATGTACATGTTCTAGATGGTGTTAGTGGTATGTCACTGGTCACATAATTTTCACATATGTAGTAGTATGAGTTCTTGGAGCTAGAACTATCATTTAAAAATCTTAATTTGATTTCAGCAAAGTTTTCTTTAAAATGTTGGCTGATTATACTCATACAGACAGAACAATGGACTGATATTGCCTGCTCATCAAGAGATAAAGAGGGGTTAACAAAGCATTTGTCATGACATCGTGGTCCTAGTTTGACATAGAACAATAATTTTGGTTGATTTCTACTGATAATAAAAGGGTTTTTTAATAAGATACCCAAGTGAATATTTTTTATTATTGACATTATTTCAGCTCAATATTTCATATTTGTTGCAAAAATGTTGAAAATTTTTGCATCTGCTGTCATTTTAATAATATTGAAACATAAATCTGCAATACTATATGAATTCTAAAATTGGCATGAAGCATATACAGATGAAAGACAAGTTAATTGTTCCATGCAAGATTGTTTTAATTAAGATTTTATGGTTGCATTTAGACACCTTTATTAATAAAAATATGAAAGCTGAAATTCAGATTAAGCAGTGATCAGGTTTTGGTAACTTTTCTGAGGGAAAAATATGTTTTAAACCATTATCAAAAAAAAAAAAAAAATCAGTTTCACAAACAATTAATGAGCAAAACCCTGGAGCGCTACAGTTTAGCAGTTGTCATAAACAAAATTATGTTGATATTCATCCTCTGACAGGGTGACCATGTCACTCCACAAGTCCCATGAGTCAGCACGGAAGCTATCACAAAGTCAGCTGTCACCCAGACTGCATTCTCTCATTGCACACTAAATTATGCAACTTATGCATTTATACAATTTTTTTTTTTTCTGAAAATGAGTAGTTTGTCCGGAGTGACATGTAAAAATAAATATTAATACAACAAGCAGATTAACAGATATATCTGACTTATCAAACTTGAGTAACAGAAGTTCAATTTCTGATATTTACCTCTGCAAGACGTGGGGCAGGCATGCATGTACGCTGTAGTAGCTCCTCTGGATGTCTGCCACCCTGGACTGGCACAGTTCATTCTTATCAGGTCCGAGGCCTTTATAAGTTCACCGAATTGCCCCTCCCCTCTCGCCTTGGTGGCAACTTTCCAAGAAGAGGACAGCTGAGGAGCATCTGACTAACAGGGGTGGCTCCTCTTTGCATGCAGGACATGAACTGCATATCTAACGATACCTACAGGGTGTGGAGAGCATTTCTTTTTCATAGTGAGTGCTGATTATTCTGCTATTGTTTCATCTACGATTGTACATGTGGTTTTGCAGGAGGTTATGTTCCAGTGGGCAGCTCATTAACTAAATGTGAAACTGCACTTGATCTGGTCTGAACTGGCCTCCTGTACAGGCTTATTTCAAGTCCCATTTGTCAGTTTCAGAGCTTGCTGGGTTGCTTTGCAAGTAATTTCAAGTGATACTGATTCTGTGGTATTGCATGTTTTTTGGAGAACAAGCAATCTCCACAATCTGAGCTGAATCTGACCTTACACTTGACTTTAGGTAATTTGGAGCACCGGTTTTACCCACTAGTGACACTAATACTAGAAGTCAAGGTAAATCTATAATGAGCAGTGTGCATATGACACCTATTTTTTGAACATAACAGGTTAGAAAAAAATTCACAAAACTAACCACTTTGATTATAATCAAAATTATATCAAATTTGTATATTTTTTTTTATATATTCTGCACAAAAAATGAAACCTTCAAAACTGCTGTACAAAGGAAATATAAATCACAGCAGGCCATTCTTCTACATCAGTCCCTGTAATGCAGAGTGTAGCTCTACTGGTTCCCATACTACATAGTTAAACTGTGATACACAATGTAAAAATTTGCTGTTTGGGTGTAGAATCCACAGAAGCAGGAAGAAAACAGGCTCTGGGCATCACTTTGAAGAGCCTCACACCTGTTGGCAGGAAGCGTCTCGCTGACAGTGGTCTCCAAAAGCGGGGAGTGCTATTCCCCAGGGCCTGTGACTCCTACAGACACATCATCACTTTTGCACCACATGGCTAAATGACGCCGAGTTTGCCTGGGAGGTACGCAGCTCTCCAGGAGGCCAACACACTTTCTGACACGGGCAAAGGCACAGATTAGTCTCAATAAATATTCATACGAAAAAGGCAAGCATCCTTCCGACAGCTTTGTTTTCATAAAATTTGTAGAATAGAAATGTATTTCAGAACTTTGAAGAGAACCTCAGACAATGTGGAGGTAGACAGATCTTGAGAGCTGTGGGCACTGGGTCTAAACTTCCCATTCACGTGCACTTAGGGGACAGATATACTGTATTTAAACTGGCTCCTCCTATGTTTGGTTTCTACCCCTGCAGGTTCTTCCATACTGATGTTCATGAGGATAGCCCATATGTGAGCACATCAGGTCTGTTTGGACAGAACAACACAAAAGCTGGAGAATCATCACCAAGTTCTGCTGTGTGGAGGCATAGGATCACCTTACTGAAAAACAAATTAATATACCAAAAACAACTTTGTATATCTTTATGAATACACTAAATCCTTATATAGAGCCCTTTCCATGCAAGAATAAAGACTGTATATTCTTAAATACTGTACAATAAGTTGCATTTCTTGATTAACAGTAATAAAGAATTGTGGCATGCTCCACCCTGGTCACACCCAATCATCAACAGAATAGAGGGTTAAGAGAAGGCAAGCTGTTAGTGGTGGTGTGTATTTGTGTTGGCCTACTTGTGCAAGAAAAAAAAAAGAGGCACCAATCCCTCCACAACTGTTCTCTGCCTGGTCACTCTCGGAACCAGATGCACATGCATTACTTATATTTTTGATATCTATTATAGGGCTTAAGTAGTGTTTTAGTACCAAATATCATGTGCCTTGATCAAATCTCCCTTATAGTGGGTTAGATGGATTTCTTTGATCTTAACATGTGCCTAATTCCTTCAAAAACATAAACAAGGCACCCATACAACAAGAAAATCTTGAGAACATTAAATGAGCAATGTTTTATACAAGGCATATCTGTATCAGGACAGTCATACCGAGCAGAATGACCTGCTCAATTGCTTACTTCCCTGAAATTTCTCAGAAATTTGGTACAGTCTTAAAGTTACAAAAGTAATATTTGAAACTTAAGCCTTATCTCCAATTTGTCATTCTTGCTGCACACATTTTGATATTGATGCTTCTAAACGGCAGTGGAAGGTTCTCGTGTCTTGGGTTCACCTGGGGCCAGCTAGACTACTAGAACTGGTTTGTCTGGTCCTGGCTCATCTGTGGCCGGGATCTTGCCAAGCATGCCTCCATGGCAACGTTCTCCTTGCCAAGCATGCCTGAGTGGCAGCCCTTATGCCCCTCCACTAGCAAGTGATACCCACATCTTTGGAGGTGCACTCAAAAAGTCACCCTTCATATAGCAGTGTTGCAGGATTCAGTTCCCCACTCCCTAAAGGTTAAGAAACATAAATTCTGCAAATGAACTTTGGATGTCTGCCTCAAAAAAGGCCCATTTACAGTTATCTGACACTTTCCTCCAAAGCAAAGCACAGTGTTAAGGTTACAATTATTGAACCATTTATATAGCTGGGTAATTTTACTGGAGCAATTTAGGGTAAGTACCTTGCTCAAGGGTACTACAGCCAGAGGTGGGGATAAAACCTACAACCTTTGGATCCAAAAGAAATAGCTCTAACCACTGCACTACCAGTTGTCCCATTTTTTACAATCCTTCTCTACGCTAAGGGTTCTAAACCTTTGTTACCATAGACCCCTTTGGCAAACTGATGAAGGCTAGGGACCCTTCTCAGAATAATGTATTTAAATGCATGAGATAAAACACACAGCACTGCCAAAAAACCCCTAATACTGTAACATAACTACTGTAATTTCTAAGTAGTGATGAACATGCTGTAAATAATATTTTAACAACTATAATGTGATATGAAAATATCTGATTTCTATTGGCTTCCAAGTCACAGGTACTGTTAATAGTACTGTGGTGTGTTGCCTAAATTCATAATTAAAGAAAATTAGACACTTCACGAGGGGGTGCAGTGGGTTGGACCGGGTCCTGCTCTCTGGTGGGTCTGGGGTTCGAGTCCCGCTTGGGGTGCCTTGCGGCGGACTGGCGTCCTGTCCTGGGTGTGTCCCCTCCCCCTTCTGTGTTGCCGGGTTATGCTCTGGCTCCCCGCGACCCCGAATGGGACAAGCGGTTCAGACAATGTGTGTGTGTATATTTCACTCAGAGGTTAGTGAAAATACATTTTCCCCACCATTCAAGTTCACAGAGCCCTTGAAATGCATCAACAGACACCCAAGGGGTTTGCGGACCTCAGGTTAAGAACCTCCTGCTCCACACCATTGCTGCCAGAACAGCTGGATGCCCAGATGAGTTCTCCATGGATTCCTAAAGTGAGAGCTTTCCATCAAAATGTGAATTTACACTGTCCTCTGGACAGTCAATTAAACTATCCTTATGAAAAAATATTACAGATGTACTCACTTAGCTGACACTTTTCAATCAAGTGACTTGCAGTGTTAAGATGCTTACAGTGATTTACCAGTTTATACAGCTGGGTAACTTTATACTGGAGCAATTCAGGGTAAGCACCTCGTTCAAGGGTACTATAGCAAGAGGTGGGATTTAAATGGGGGGACCTTCGAGACCAGGGGCAACAGCTCTAACCACTACATTACACTTCTCTATGAGTGTTAAAATACTCATGGAAATTGAGACCAATTCAGATGAAGCTGTTGAAAGAGATAGTGCTCTTCCTGACTTTGGGCTCTAAATGATAATGGAGTTGTCAACAGCCACTATAACAGCATTATTGCCGACATCAGTGTGTATGCATTTTCTCTGTGCTGATCAATGTTTTACCATTCATCAGTTTTAACAACAGCAAATTCAGAATACATTAATTAGTGCAGTAAATAGAACAACTTACAGAAGAACTGCATCTGTGTTCTTTACAAGTCGGATCCCTGCAAATGATACAGATATTGGTAAAACGTTAAGTATGCAGTACAACCACTAAGATGATCATCAGGAAAGGTAACTTAAGGGCAAGTCATGTATGCCCTTCATGACAATTTTTTTTAAAGAAGAGATTACACTTCTTAATGGTGTATATAGCAAAGATAATCAGTCTTGGCCTTATGACTCCCAGATAAAATCTTTGAAAGTCATGAGGGTGAAGGCATTATTCCTTGTTGTCCACTCTGGCAGAGTTCTAGAAAATATTACCAGCATACCCACATCTAAGGGAATCTGGTTATACATACAGTACATTGTGATGGTTAGCTAGTTGGAGCTCTTATTTGTCCAAAGCAACTGACATTAATTTACACATATTTCTAGCAGCGCCCTCTGTTAACCTGATTATAAGGGCGGTGTCCTGGGTTCTGTTCTAAAGAATAAAATGTTATAACATGAAGCACAAATATATTTGTAATAGAATAAATGCCCAATTTATTAACCAATGCACCTTATGCACCTACTCGATCGATGTGGTAGGTAACAAAGTAGGTTTGCTTGAGACTTTCATGTCTGCAGCTATGTCTCCTTCTCTTAATGTAATGCATAAATTGCACTTTTGCTGAGAGATGTACGTCGCTTTGGACAAAAGCGTCTGCTAAATGAATAAATGTAAATGTAAATTAATTATCCCAAATTTTGTAAACAGAAAAAAAAAACAAGCCAACAATTCACCCTAGTTAGGATTGAGCTGTTGTTGTTAATACACAAGTGACCCAATTACAAGTAAGAAAAATAAAATCCCCCTTTCGACACCACCTTCGAGACTTTGTGTATGTGTATATATATAATAATTATATTATAAAATACTGCTAAGTTTTTAAACTATATAAACACCTTACGTCGCAGGTCTGCTCGAGAGACCAAACGTTCACGTTGAGGCCAAAAAATATATGGCCGCTTCAGTCAGGGGTAAAAAAAAAAAAAACGCAGTTTACTTCGTCTGCTGTCCACGCAACAGCCAGGAGAGTCCAGTATCGTCCACTGGAGTCCAAGGCGGCCCGAAGCGCTGTCGTATCGGCCGGCGGGTTCCTTAAGTTCTCCGTCCGGCAGCGCGACGTAACGGCCTGAAGTGAAAACTTTCCCGTTCGAGGGCTATTTTTAATTACCTATTTTGTCTCGTTCGACACAACCGAGTACAAAACCAACGGAAACGTATCAAACTCTCCAGACAGAACACACTGCCTGCGCTTACACTATCATAATGAACCGCTATAATTTTCTCTTTTCGATTCTCTTAGAAACACCCAGAAAAAAACATCAACTTCCCAGGGTTCTTCCAAGGGTTTTTTTTTTTTTTTTTTCCCCCCCTTCTTTTCCTCTGTTCTTTCTGGGGGGTCTCGCTCTCGTTAATTCTCGCGCCCCCCCACGTCTCTAATTGGTTCCCCTCAAACCAAAACCCAATCAGCTTCCAATAAATACAAGACTGACAATATCGCACAGGCTGTGACCTTTTCAGCGCATGCTGGCACCGCTTCAAACAAACTGTGTTAAAATCGTGAAACTTTGTTTAAACCCTCAAAAAATAAATAAATAAACTGGTAGTATTACGGGGCTACATATGATATGTATATAGACCAGATTTTTACTAGAGCAATTCAAGGTAATTACCTTGCTTGCTCAAGGGTATTGCAACAGGAGCTGGGATTCAAACCTGTGGCCAGTGAGTCCAGGGCCACCTGTCAGCTTATAGAGTATACTATTAAAAGAGCAGTACATTTAGCCAAGGTATCAGGGTGTTGAGGCCTTTTTGTATGTTTCCATTTTGGCTTACCAACAAAATCATTAGGGCTTCAATTCGGCATATCCAGGATCTCCTGGAGTTGATTACTGCACAGCACTGATTCCTGGGACTGCCCATCCAAGCCAGTACCCTGACCATGTCACGTCCAGATGAAGCAGAGGGGGCTCTTTTCCAGCAAGGAGTGGAAAAGTTTACACACACACCTTGTCTGAAAGTGGGGTCACGGTGAGCTGAAGCCTAACCCAGCAACACAGGGCACAAGGCTAGAGCAGGAGGGGACACACCCAGGACAGGACACCAGTCCATCACAAGGCATCCCAAGCAGGACTCAAGCCCCAGACCCACCAGAGAGCAGGACCCAGCCAAACCCGCTGCGCCACCATGCCCCCCATTGGGCTGTTTCCTTTCATACTAATTCCTTTCAATAAGCCTGAGCACTCAGTGTGGCTTTACCGACTTGTGGACATGTTTAGTCTAGTTCGCTGAAGAAATTACTCCCACGCTGCAGTTTTTACACAATTGCGCTTCTGTCTTATTGGTCTGTTATTGTTTTGATAACCCAGAAATAAAAGTCTGCCCAGATATCTGCATATAGGCATATGGGTATGAGAGATGGACAAAACTGACAAGACAAGTTTTAGCCGATCGCAGTACTACTCGTTCTCATTCGTACCATGGTCTTATAGATTCACTCACTCCTTTACATAATTCTTTGTTCAAGTTTGGGTTGTGGTGGTAAAGAGTGCTTCCTGGAAACACAGGGCACAAGGCCAAGCAGGGCACACCCTGGATGGGATGCCAGTGGGTTAGCCACACACAAAAAAAATTCAGTCACCAGTTCACCCGAAATGTGTTTTCACACTGTGCGGGGTAACCTACACAAAGTGAGGAGAACATGCCAACTCCACATAGACTGAGCTGGATCTGGGCCTTTATCACTTGAAGGTGGATTTTGAACAGACACAGATCACATTCCTTGGCATCAGGTTACAATTTTAATACTTCCCTTGCCAAAAAGGCAAGACAACAGTTTTTATGCTAAATGAAATCTCGAGAAAAAAAAAAAAATGAAAAAGAAAATTATACTCTTATAGAAAATCCTTTTTTAAATTTAATTTTTATAGTAAATTCCTTGAAAGGGTGTCTACTTATAAAAAATATATAATGGACTATATAGCAGGGGAGCGGGCAATGTAGTGGTCAGAGCTGCCAGCCTTGGATGTGAAAGACCCAGGTTTGAATCCCATCTTCTGCTGTGATTCCCCTGTGCAAAGAACTTCCTAAATTGCTCCAGAAAAAAAAAAAAAAAACTTTCCCACTGTCTAAATGAGTAAATCATTCAAAGTGTTTTTACCTTTAGAAGTCCCTTTGGAGAAAAGGATCAACTCAATGAAAAAAAAGGAATTTAAAAAGATCCACCAGGGGTCATAATAGATCCATGGTAACAGTTGTAAGAACCAATACCTAAAGAATGCTTGGAAATCTGCTCAGTCTTCATGGAGTTCACCATTGCTGGTTTACAGTAGTACTTGTCTCTAAGAACCATTGAGTGTATTTTATTTATAGTTATCAAAATGCATCACTCTAGCGGTATATAAATATCAGTTTTGTTATTTACATTTGGGGATTATATTCTGATTTTGCCTGAAATTCTCTTTTCTAGCTTCTGTTTATATTTATTTGTCAGCTGTGTGTTACTTTAGAGAACTGAGTACGGTTGATCTGTGTCACTGTGAAATTAATGTACCTTTAATGGTGGAAAAAACACCTCAACCAAACAGAAATATTCAATGTATTCAGTGCTTTAATATTCAGATAAGGAATTCATTAAAATCTGTGTACCCTCCTGTGCATTGTGGACTCTGAGGGCTTACAGGGCTGTAAACACACACACGCAGGCACACACACAGTCTGTAAAACCATTTAAAAATACTAACATGATTGCTCCCCCTTGTGGACTGTAGTTGGTAATACACATTCATTGTGGATAATTGGGAATATCACCATTATACCAATCACGACTTCATGTATGAATAAAGTTTGAAAACACAACTGTTTAAAGTTCATTCCACAGTAAAAGTTCTGCACTTTGATGACAAATATGCATTTTTCATTCTCCAAGCAAGGAATTAGATTCAGACACTTACCAGAAGGATTCTGACCTCCTCCTGGCACAATTTCTCAGCTGATGCACAGTCCTGGACATTAATTTTCTGTTCACTTAATCTTGTTTTAGTACATTTGGATGGATGCTTAGAATCATTAACATGCTGGAATGTCTTTTTTGATCAAACATAAATTTCAGAGCAGAAACCAGCAGGTTTTTGGCCAGCATATCTACCCTGCCCACTTTCCCTCATAATAACCCAAAAGTAAATGAGTCTGCCCAGATATTTCTCATGAGAGGTAGACTAATTTATGAAACTCTTTCCTTCAACAGCAAATCATGTTCTAAGGTTCAAAAAAGGATGGGAGCACCACCTGGAAGAGTTGTTAGAGTCCTCCTCTAACAACTGAAGGATCCAGGTTCAAATCTCACCTCCCACTGCTGTGCCCTTGGTGATAATAGTTACTCTCAATTGCTCCAGTGAAAACTACCTACTAGGATTAATGTATATTTTTCAGCATCTTAGTACAGAAACCTCACATAGTAAGTCACTTTGGAGAAAGGCATCAGCTAAATGAATGAATAGATTTTACAGATTTGTAATTTAAGGAGGGTGTCAAGAATAATGCATTGATGCGCCCTCAAAAAGTTACTTAAGATGTTGCATTTTGATGATGACAGTGTCTTCAATATATTCTTCATTTTGGCTTTACCTTTTTGTAACTGATCACATTTTCTCATAGTAAGGAACTGGAAAATGATTCCAAGCCCCTTCTCAGAAAGGCACTGCTTATGTTCTTAGCAGCTCTTATCCAAAGAAGTACAGATAGTTTACAGTTCTCTTTCCCCCCTATTATACCACTGAATATTTCAGCCAAGCAATACAGTCTGAGCTCTGCTCAGAGTTACATTGTAGGAACCTCCTGGGATTTAACCTGGCAGCCATGTGGTCGCAGGTGCAGTTCCTTAACCGCAACTTTTTAATAACGAGTCCTTGAACGTACTGATAATAAGCACTCCAGCACAAACTCAGCTTCTTTTGAATTTTTTATAGCCACCTTCCAAATTTCTAGAGGTCACTGCCAAACGTTATTTAGAATTCTCAGAATTTGTCTGTAACAAGAAATGCTGTTAATGGATTGCTGTTATTATGACTAATACTATTAATTCCCTTTAATACTCAGTGCTAACATCACCTCATCTGTAAAGTTCCTAAAGGATGAAATACAGTTACTGGATTTCAATTAATTAATTACATATAATTAAATGTTCTAAACAATGGTAACCTCCCTCATTCTCTAACTATATATGCATAAATAGCACATTTACTCATTATATTATACTTCCAGGCTTTAAAATATTTATGAGTGAAGCATTTTAAAATTCATAACACTCTGTTTTGTTTTTAATACTCTCCAGGTTCTGAAATTTTATTTTTGGCATGTTTGAACCAGAAGCTTGAACCTCAACTTCTAAATATGGATGTATAATTTAAATAATTATTTTAATTTGGCACTTTAATTAAGGATAGTTACAGTGCACACAACAAGCCCTTAAACTGTTTGTAGCAGGAAAGTTAAAAACCCTTCTGAAATACCTAATGTCTGGAAATACTCTACAGTGGCAACATATCTGAATGCCAAACAGCACACATTGTTTTCCCTACAGTTCTCAACCTTGGAACGTTTTTTTGTGTTTTAGGAATTCTGCATCTGAAAAATAAAATTATAGCATGATCCGAGTGCATGATCTTTGTGTTCTTTAAAAGAACATTTTTCAGACATACTAGCTCATTTGAAAAATTTCAGTTTTATAAACTGGTCATTTTCAGTTAGGGATGACACAGCATGGAGACAGTACTCAGAAAGGTACTCAGATTATTACCTTTACCAAAGCAGAAGTTTTGGTTTGATAATTTACTAAACACATGCTTGCACATACATTTTCTGGCTTAACATAGGTAATAATGAATATTTTATTTTTCATAAAACACTAAAGCATACTTTGTTCTAGTTCTACAGACATTGTAATATTGTGTACATTTTTTTTATGCCGTTAAACCAAATGACACTACGAGCTGGTGGGCAGTGCAACCCAGGCAGGGTTGGCATCATGGACAGCTCCCCATTGCCTGCCCCTGCCAGGCACTTATGGCATAATGACCAGCTGCTGCCAATAGAGAGGAATCACAAAGCACTTAAAATGCAGCTGGTGGGGGCTGTTGTGAGGGTGTAGGATGGTCTTGGTGTGTATGAGTCACAGGTCAGGTTTCTGGTTGCTTGGGGTTCCCACCCTCTTCCCAGGTAGTGGTACCTATTTTCAGTTTTGCTGGTTTGGTGCCTTTGTTTCCTGCTTCCATGTCAGAGTTGGCCATGGTACTCAAAACCAGTTTGGACTCCCCTCATAGATGAAATAGTTACTTTTATTTGGTTACTAGATGAATTTCTCCAAAGCAATAAATAATGGTCATTAGGGTTTAGCTGACACCTTTCTCCAAGGTGACTGATACATGGCATTAAACTCCCTTTGGTTATTCATCCATGCTCACAGCTGAGCAATGTAACACACTCTCACACAAAAGGCAATTTAGAGTCACCAATTCATCTTGAACACCTTAAAATGTCTTTGGACTCTTGGAGAAAACTAGATAATGTGGAGGAAACTGCTGCAAACCCCACACTGACTCAGCAGTTTTACACATTTTCAGATGCACAGCAGAGGTGCTGTGAGGCACCAGCAATGCCCACTGTGTTGCTACAAACACTGAATTTGTTACGCAAGTTTTATTACAATTAGCCAGGTTAAATATGTATTTTTCGCAGACAAAAAATATCATGAAAATTATACCAAATAGTCTTTTTAACTTTTAGACAAATCCATTGTTTCATCACTGCAGCAGCACTTTTAAGTATTATCTCTGGAAATATTCTAAGGTAAGGTATCGTATATGTGACTGTGGCCTTTTTAGCCCTACTTCAAGACACAGAAAGAAAGCCACCATTCCGGAAGACCATTAATGAGGCTTTGGCATGGACAGCAGTTGGGTAACAACCTGGGATTGCGACCGCTGTAGCCTTGGTAGCACGAGAACTACTATAGGCTTTACATAAATGGATTAATACTATGTGCTCAGCCTAAGATAAGCTCTGTCTCACTAGAGAAATAAAGAAACAAAGTCAACAGCGAGACAGACTGGGATTCGGCACAATTTATTTTTTGGTTTTTTCTCAAGTCTCTTGTTGAGGATCCAGCAAAGCATGGTGACAAGGGCCTCCAAAAGGGAGTCTCCTGTTATGAGCTTAGAAAGTATCTTTTCCATTAAAGTATTTTCACACTGTGTCCACCTTGATGTACACATGCTTCTGCTTGGGTGAAGTTTGGAAGAGGGAGGAGCTGGAAAGGAGGTGTTTTGATACTGACCACCACACCCGTGAAGCTGTGACTGGACAAAAGGCATTCACAGGCGGCTACCCTTCGCTGTATGACAAAAAGGTACACGCATCTTTTTGAGTTGGCTGGAAGTTGACCACATAACCTGCTGGCCTTCATTACAGCAATGGAATTCAAGTCCAAACCTTACCGTGCGCAGGATGTTAGTTTTCCATCCTGTCGGGCTCTTAAATTCTCAACGTTGATGGCTATTTTAACTGAATGTGTTGCACAATTCAATTCACGTTAAACCAAATGCACAAGCTGAAACCGCTGTCCCCTTTTCTACTCATTTTAATCCTAATTAGTGTTAATCAAGAAATAACTCAATCCTAAATGTGAAAGATTAAAGATATTTTTAAATGTTTATTTTCACACCAGAAAATAAAATACATCTTCTATTATTGTTAAATTAAACAAATCTAAACACATTTTTTCTTCTTTTAAAATCACACATTGTCTGAAACTGCTTGTCCCATGCAGGGTCGTGGGGAGCCGGAGCCCAACCTGGGAACATAGGGCTTAAGGCTGGGGGGGGGGGGACACAGACACAGGATGGGATGCCAGTCTGTCGCAAGGCACCCCAAGCAGGACTCGAACCCCAGACCTGCCAGAGAGCAGGCACAGGCCAAACCTGCTGCACCACTGCACTCCCAATATAATATAATATAATATAATATAATATGGATGAAATGGAGACACGTTGAAATAGAAAAAATGATGTGAAGTGGAAGACAGAGCCGAAAGACGAATCCAACTGCGGCTAAACCGAAAGTGAAAGTGCTCAGTCAGGCGAACCCCAGACCCACCGGAGAGCAGGACCCGGTCAAATCCACTGCCCTCTCTTTAATATCATAAATAACAATATTGTAAAGGTGTAAACAAATCATTTTTTTCTTAAAGGCTCCAGCTTGGCTGTGTTCAATCCACAACATTGACAGTTGTATCTGGGAACAGTCTGTTGAAGGAACAATAAGCACCAAGTGCAGCCAATTGTATAAATCAGTTAGTCAGGTAAAGTCTATGTAAATTCTGGAAGCCAGTAAAAGAGAAAACAATTACATATGTGTGTTGTAGTTTAAAGTTTATTACTGATGTGCCTGTCATTTAATTTGGTCAGTCTGAGTTTTGTTTTTGGCTTCTTATTTATTGCCCTGATTACATTTTCATTGTTAGAAGACGTTGGTTGTGGCTGTATATTTTTTACTATGAGGAAAAAGAATAAAAGAGCTGTAAATTCTCCCAGCTACACTGCCTAAAACCAGCATGCCCTGGCATGCTACAGTTCCATATTCAAATATGACTTTTCATGATACAAAGATTGCAATTACTTTTTTGACCTGTTTTTGAATTGTATGATGTACCAGGTAAAAATCTGGCTCAGTCAAGGCTCAGTAAGTAAGAGCTTAGCTGAACTGAACACACTGTGTACCCTCTCCATTGCAAAGTCTGGAGTTGAGCACTACTAGAGGATAAATGTATTTATCACTACTGACATGATCTACCTGCAAATTCCAAGGAGGTAGGGGTCGGTGAAGCCCAAAATTTCTGGCTGGCCCTTTTGCCCAACAGAATCTCAATTATATTACAATGGAATTCCATTTCTTTTTAATAACATGAACCAACTGTCTGATATACAGGGCAAGCATTTCATCCTCATGTCCTATGCTTCTGATGGTTGCACTTTCTTCCACGGGTCTCTCTCATCTTGGCTTTTCAAAACATACAGGGGTCTGTACACATTTAAAAATATTATCTCACAGATCATTAAATACAAGTGACATGCTGAAGGGGTTCACCCATAGTGTGTGAGTGACAGAGAGAGTGTATTCCACTGATGTATGGATGAGTGACCCATTTTAAATAGTGTATCTAGCAGTGTAAGTCACCTTGGTGAATAAGGTGTGTGGGCTGATAACACTTCATAGAGTTCATTGGAAGTCGCTTTGAGAAAAGCATCTGCTAAATAAATAAATGTAAATGCAAGTGACATGACAAAGACAAGCCAATCTGTGGAAAATCATGCAATAGTGATTTGAGTAAAAATCCACACATTATGTACAGTACTTGACACACACACACACACACACACATTTTCTACTTGACATTTATCTAAAAATGTGTGTGTATAACCTCTCACCTGTATTTTCAATACTGTAGACTAGCACAATGGTCCTGGAGGAACGTTGTTGCGTTTCACTGTATACTGTACCAGCTGTATATCGTTGGAATGACAATAAAGCCACTTGCCTTGACTTGACCCCCTAGGTACCAATGTCAAGGATTCCATAAAGATTTTTGTAAGGACAAAGCCCCCCTAAGAGGCAGTAATGAAAGTCAACCAATGTCTGTAATCACAACCAATAATATTCAAGAGCAACCTAAGGGCAAATATTTCAGAATGTTTGTTTTTGGTGCTCCTGCCAAATTTCTGCATTTTTTTCCTGTGCTTCATTAGTTTATATAAAATGTAATCACAGTGCAAATAGTTTATTTTATACCATGCTGATTTAATTTTTTCTTTTTTTTATTGAAACAGGACTAAAAAAGGCAGAAAGCCTGAGATAATCCATAGCTATTAAATATCATTCATAAGCCAAAAAGTATGGTTACATTGTTTTTTGCTTACAATGCAATTCATTATGTGATTGATAAAGCAGATATCCATCATGAAATTAAATAAACCAAAGCTTTGCTCTAATGTAGAAAAAATATAATAGAAAAAGGAGGTAAAAGAAGTGTGGTACAAAAACCTACCACACTACAGTTTTTCCCCAGATTTTTGTATCAAGCAAAAGATGGCCCCAAATAAATGAACAATTATTGCCTCATAAGAGCGTTATTTTCCATTCCAGTTCATCAAACTCAGGGGCCTCATTGTTACCGACCTGTCTGACCAGCGATCATAAAAAGGAGGTTATTCATACAATCTGTATGGAAATCCAATTTAAATGCAAAGCAGCCTATTTGTGGGGAACATCTGGAGGGAAACGACACGAGAAGTATGGTGTCATCTAAGTCATCGGAATATTCATCCCAGATGGGAAGAAAAAAAAACCCTGTTTGCAGGACACAATCTAAAATATTTTATGAACAATGGGGACATCACTGGACACTGTTTTATCAGTTTCACTGATGGTTTCCTGCATATCAGTCTTTGGAGGAACAGCAAGAATATTTTTTCAATTCAGACATACAAAACTATAAATGATACAAGCCCCCAAGGTAACAGTTTCATGCAGAAGACCCTAAGAGTCGTTGTATCTTGTTTGCATCTTGATAAGTATGTGCCGTGCTTTCAAAAGCACACAAACATCCAAGTGCTTGTGTCAATGAGTAAGTTTGTTTTGATAATTACAGCTTTGTAAATATCAAAAATTTGAAAAAGAGGTAGGTTATGAACATATTACAGAGGTCTTATAGGTAGGTAAGTCTTTGGGTTACCAAACACCTTATGAGCAAAATTTTATTTCAGTACAGCCGAATCTGTGATTTTTTTTCTTCTTTTCAGGGAAAGAACCTGTGGAGGTATTGGATGCATTCTTTTATAAACAGCACAAAGATCTGCTTTTCTAGAGAATTATGCATCAATGAAAATTGCACAGTTAACAAAAATCATACCAAACACTGTTACATCATAAATTTTAATTAATGGCACATGTCTTTGGTACAAACTGAGTTTTTCTTCATTGCACAATGTTTATAAATATTGTTTCATGCCAGTTTTAGAGAATGTAAAGTACAGCACGTTCAGCAGAAAACATTCTGTGCCATCCCGACATCTTGAAAGCATCTTAAATTCTTAATCAGAAAACATGGAAAGCTCTGAGATGTTCTGCCAACTTGTCATCCATTACTTTGCTGAAAGGATCTGATGCATGTTCCCATGTCTCTGTTCTCCTTTTCATAAGGCTATTTAATCTAAACTAAGGATGCATATACTCCAACACTCTTTTTAAATCTTGGTGAGAGCAGAAATGATGCAAGATAAAACAGAAAAGGGGAAACAGTATGAGAGCGACTCCATCTCAGGCTCTATATCTTCCCTCTCCATTCCCAATTGTATAGTGCTCTTGTCTGATTTTGGATTTATGTTCTTTCGTGCTAAATGAAACATGAATTTTTTGTTTTTGAACACTGACGTACAATTTTTTTTTTCTGTCTCGCATTGTTGTTTGAATTAAAGTATGTAGATTGTATAGGAAATATGGCATGTGATTGCGTTCAATCAGCTGTTTCTTTTGGTGAGATGATTCCACCAGTCCTGCAATCAGCTGTAATGTCTTAAATATGATTAAAACCCTCCTCCAGATCACGAGCACCTGGGTGGGTTTACAGGTTTGATTCATAATGCGGTACATTGCAGTGTTTAGATGCATGAGCCAGGAGAGAGACATCGAGGTTAGAGCTTACAATGAGTTCCATTTGGAGCTGGGCAGCAAGGTGCATGCTGGGAAAACGCACTGAAGTGTGTCCTATTGAAGCTTGTGGCACAGCACGTACACGTCCTTTAGTGCACACAATCCATCCAGCACTGTGTTTTCACTTTGCGAACAGGAAGAAAGTGGACCTAACGGTTACAAAAAAAGAAAAGGTGTTTTCACAAACACGCCGCTCTCTGTCAGTGTGGCAGGGAGGTAATCGCGCCTCTGTGGTCAGTTAAGGGAGCAGTGAACCCTGCGAGGCTGGATCTTATTTCAAGGCTTAATAGGTTATTATAGAGTGGCCAGCCCAGACGAGCACAGCAGGATGTGAAGCACTGGGGTACTGAAGAGGCCTACATCTGTGTTTTTTAAAGTCCTGCCAAAGTCGATCGAACTCGATACTGCATGACTCCAACACCGAGGAATGCAAGTTTCCTTTTTTTAAGGGAACGTTTGGCCAGAAACCCAATGAGATTTCCATATGGCAACCTTGAGGGTATAATCCAGGATTTCCTATAATAGCTATTACCGTGACAGCAAGTCTTGCATGAAACCTCATCAGGAACAATAGTTTCATTTAAAAATAAATCCCATTAATTATTTATTTACTCTTCGGTTTGTTTTTCCTTACCCTGTTCTTTGCCATCACCTATTCTGTTCTAGCACTTACCAGCAAGATGCCCGTGAGGTTTTGGAAGCCATTTCAGCTGTGGTTCAAGTGTGCATCTAAGAAAAAGTTTTGATCTGAGAACTGCAAAAAAAAAAAAAAAAAAAAAAAAAAAACTTAAGGCGGTGGTTTAATAATGTTACTTTATTGGTTACTGGTCTAAAGCCCACACATGTGGTATAAACTGTTTACTGAGACTTGCAATGTCTGCATGGACACAAACCAGAAGAATATAAGACAGTGGTTAAATGTTTTCATCTCAGGAGATGATTGCAACTACTTCGGTATCACGATAGATGTGAGTCGATGAACGCGAATGGGCACAACGGCTGTTATGAAGGGCAGTGCTTTCCTGACCATGGACACCACATTAAACACTCCATTTTATATTTTTTTTTATTAAATTTTACTACGCTTGTGTTTTGCACACCAGGGTAATGTGTGACTTTCAACTGTTCAAACGTGATTATGGACCTGGCGAGGCAATTTGTTACTATTTTAAAGTCTTGTTACCACGTCTGTTTGCAGTTAATGAAGGAAAGTGACACAAACTGCAGCCGCACAGATTTCAAAGGCCTGGTCTTGGCCTTGCTGAGAACACACAAATAAATAGGGGTCTGCAGTCTTCGTGAACTCTCTAGTCTGCAAAGCGAGGAAATACTTTCCACCGCTGCTTGTTTTTGTGGTTTTGTAGATTCTTATGAAAAATAAGTGTTCGTCTCTGGCAGTGGAATTCAGTGCATTTCATGCCAAGGGTTATATACTGTTTCTTTTCTTTAAGATTCAATAAATTGGACTTCCCAGAATGCCTAATGAAATCCAGGCCCCAGCCTTTTTTTAACTGCAGGTAAGAACACAATGGTCTGCTTGTTGGCCTGTATCACTTAATCTTCATTACACCCTTCTTGTGTTTATATTGAAGCCCTCTCATCATGGGGGCGAGGGACCTCCAGACTGTCACAAAGCAGGGAGCAGAGGGTCCTGGTCCAACAGGACTGCAGCCAGCAGGTCTGCATTGACCTTCAGATACAGGAGACAATTTCACGGGATTGTTCAAATCACAGTCTACAAAGCCCTCAGTGTTGCATTTTCGTTTTGAACCATGCATAGTTGGTGTTCACCGAAAAGCCTGAATATTGTTATGACACATCAGGTTAAAATGCAGCCTATGTTCAGTTGGTACACTCGCTTTTCATTAAGAACATAAAACACGAAAAATGCAGTATTTCACTGGGGGATTATTTAATAGTTCTAAATTACAAAATTGCAGACACTTGGGTTCAGAAAGGATTGAATTTTTCTCACCCGATTCTAATTTCACCGCATGTACTGCTCTTCCGGTACTGAAATTGTTCCCCTGTACCCTTATAGGACATCATTCCTAAGAGAGCTAAATGGATTACATTACATCTCATTCTCATGATATTGCTGATTCAGCTTAATATATGAACTTTAGACAGGGGTGAAGGACACTACAAATGTCATGTTAGGCTTTGGTTTGAATAAAACTGTGTGGGACATTGTGGAAACATCTACATCTTTGTTTATTCATTGAGCTTTTTCCTCTGATACGTACAATACAAACATTCATTTCACCAAGACAGAGAGATACAGATTCAAACATTCATGATTTTTGAAGTACAGTCAATTAGTCCATTACCACCTTTTTACCAGCATACATTGTATGCATTGCTGCATATAGAACTGAAAAGGTTTGTTCTTTTCTTTTAACAGATAATGTGCAAGTTTATGGAACAGATACATGACCGGGAAAGAAGCGAGCCTGAAAGAGATATGTTTTGAGACATTTCTAGAATGTTAACAGGGATTCAGCAGTTGGGAGGAACAGAGGGAGCTCATTCTACAACTATGGAGTACCAAGCTTGGGACCACCAAGCAGCCAGAGGTAGAGGACTGTAATCGGTCATCGGGTCCTGCAATTGTCAGAGGGCAGATCTTTTAATGGTTTGTAGGCCATAACTAAAGTATAGAACTTGATATTGTCATCTTTCTTGTAATAGCTGTTTGATTACCGTTTGTGAATGTTTCAAAATGTCCTCTCTCGTAATTAAGTACACTTCAATCTAAATGTATTTGTAGGGAATTATTAATTGACTACCTGGCTCCCAAGTTAGAAAAAAATTGCCCTTTGTGTATGTTGGTGTGTATTGCTTTGTTGCGTAGATGGGTGAATGACTGTGGGCCTTTAGTATAATACAGCTAGGACTGTAAGTTGCCTTGGACAAAAGGTGTCAGTTAAAAACTACTAAATAGCAATAATACTTAGTATTTGGAGAAAATTGTTTGCTACATAAATAAATTAAATACTAGTAATTATTAGTTAAATTAATAATTACAAATTTAGTACATGATTTAGTTTAGGACTTCACTGCTGATTGTGGAATAAAAAGTTAAGACACATGATAGGCTGATCTACATATTGCTCTGATCACAGCCATGGGATTTCACATTTTGAAGGAGTAAAGATTTGCGTTTATGGGTACACGTTCATGTGCTTTCTTGGATAAACAAACCCTGTTTTTTAACTTTATAGACCTAAAGTAACTGCTAATTTTTATACAACCGAAAGCATATGCTAAAATAAAATAGGCCAAGAGCATATTCATTAGCACTATCCTCCAGTCAAAACAAACATCACTTTTATGTCAGATTAATTATTCAACTGTGCTGAAACAGGATTTAGTCAGTGGTGGTCTAAATCTCATGATGGAGAGGATAGGGGAAAAAAAAGGTCTCTGGGAGTTTCTTCATTACTCTGTAGTCAGTCGCACTGGCGTTATGTTACAGAAGAGGAAGTCAACATGTCCATCCTGTTTTTTTAAAGCAGGACCTCCTTCGGTACTAGGAAGCTAAAGGTTGAGGGGGCCAGGTTATGTTATTCAACCAAGGAAAACCTGGGAGTAGAGCCGGAGCTGGCTGCCTCCTCCCAGTTACTGACAGTAATAGCGTTCACGTGCTTCCCATTTCTTATCCGTGTTTTCATTTTAATGGATCACTCTGTCCATTTGTCAACGTCAAGCCGACCCGAAAGGTATCCACTGAGCCCACTCTCACCGCTGTACCCCCAGCCCCCCACATTCCACCGGCTATCGGTTGGCTTTATATGGCCAAAAGCAGTGCTTGCTCCGGAGTGCAGACTGCCCAAACATCAGAAGTCGTTTCCAGATGTTGACACAGACAGACAGTAATTGGAGCTCACGATGGCTTCCAGCTGCAGTGGCCCCCGTCCAGCGAATTCTCAAAGGGAGCAAATGTTGTGTGCCATAACTCACACTGAAAAGTTTACATTAATAATAATAACATACTCTGCTGCCCTGCAAAGAAAAATGGACTTTGTGATTGCAATAATTGGCTGCTTTGTTTTCCTTAAATCCCTCTGAAGAGAGAAACAGATTGTTGGGCAAGTGCAGTACAGTATGATGCAATCGTAGCGGCTGGGGTGCAGGAGGTGCGGGGGGTGCGGGGGGATGCTGTGGGAAGGTAGCGGTCGAAAGGTTTGTACTATTCAGTGAATGAGCGCTTGGGTCAAAGGACAAGTCTGCAACCTCAACCTGACTCATCTTTCAAAACAGGTACATTTATTAAGTCAGGTCTGTTAATCTCCTCCTGTTGAACTGCCTGCTACAAATATGCATTACGAACAATACAATATAACATAATACAGTGCCTTCAGATTTGCTCTGATGTCATGCTCTGTCCATGAAAAGACTCAAATTTCACAAAAGACAGACTAGCACATATAACACATACAGCAGCAAATAACACAAAATGGCAAGATAATAATAACACATAATGACATGTATAAAAAAACTGATAAAAACATGTACAAATATAAGAAATAGTCATCACCAATATAAATTATAAAGACACAGTGGTGGGTAAGTGCTGATGAAGTGGCAAAAGTATGATCTGTTTCTACAGTCAGTGCAATGTTGATTCAAGAGGGACAAACATGGTACTTCCACTAAGTGAATGGGTGGTTTCTTCCAAATGAAAGCATGTCGCTGTGAGGGCAGCAAATAGCTTGAGTTTGCCTTTTAGTTGGCGGGACCAAGACAGGAGGGCCTACGCTTCGAAGAAGTGAAGCGCCTCTTGACACTGGTGCTTACCCAGCATTATTGATTGAAAGATTCAGGTTTCAAATTTTAGTTCAGAAAAATTGGTTTAACATTTCAAAGTCTGGAGATCTGGAAAATCCTTACTGGAAGTAACACCTGAAGAAAAAAATCGTTTGAGACTTTTGGAGTGATTAAGGACCACAGTACAAGTAACCCATGTGCTGTTGAAGTCCAAACATGGCATTGTCTTTTATTCGTACCTCGTAAAACTAGCTGTGGTTGCTCCGCACATTCTAATACAAACACTCTAAAATGTAGCTGAGTTTGGCGAACCACACAGTCTGATAAATAACTGAACACAAGTAACGTGTTGGCAGGGTCGGGAAAGGAGATTTAGCATTATGCTAACATTCCTTTAGAATTTCCCCAGATCATCATTAAATAAAACACAATTCCATTAGTGATTTGGAAGTGGAGCTGAGCCAGATGTGGAACAGGGAAGATTTAAACACCTCATGTTTCCTGAGAAAGTCCTGCATGGTTTATCTCCAGGGCCTTTTTCTATTGCGTCAGCCCCGGTGTAAATCAGCCCGTCAAAGTGGCAGCCAGTTGTGTGCGGCAAACGTAGTTTCCGACAAGTGCTCCATCATCTGGCATATGCTGCCCGCCGCTGTCTAAGTGAAAAACTTCCAAATCCTCATTTCCTGGAAAGGGCGGATCAGCGCTGTCTTGACGACATTAGGGCTTGGTTTGTTTTCCAGAGCGCAGGGCCACCAGCAGCAAGTGCCTTGTGGTAAAAGTTTTCAGTTTGCTTTGGTTTGAATGTCTATAGAATCAGACTGCACTGCTTTGCAATGATATTTGATCATAAGTATGAGAACATCAATACCAACAATAACTGGAAAATGTAATAAAGAATAAAGTTTCCATCTAAACGTGTTAAGAATTTAACTCTCACTTAATACACACACATTTTCAGAACCGCTTGTCCAATACAGGGTTGCGGGGAACCGGAGCCTAACCCGGCAACTCAGGGCGTAAGGCTGGAGGGGGAGGGGACACACCCAGGACGGGATGCCAATCCGCCGCAAGGCACCCCAAGCGGGACTCGAACCCCAGACAAATCAGAGAGCAGGACCCGGTCCAACCCACTGTGCTACCGCACCCCCCCCCCCCCACCTAATATTGCTAATAATATTTTGTAAACATGAACAATACATGAAAGCGTGTGCATGTGAAATACAATCTACATGCAATAAGCAAAGGTGCTGCCCCTACACATATTTTTATTATTTATTCATTTAACAGACTCTTTTCTTCTAAGCAGCTTACAGTGTTAACCTTCCTACAGTTATTTAGCTGTTTATACCAAGCGGCTTTTGAGTGCACGGAGACAGCTGTAACCACTATGCCACCAGTTGCCTCTTTTAATACAGGATTTCTGAGTGCAAGCAAAAATGTTGCTTAAAAACAGTGAACTTTTCAGAAAAAGTGAGTTCTGTAACGGCTCCGAGAAAGTTTCACACTTGCTGCAGTTTGTGTTGTTGCCTGGGCCGGTGAGTTGAATTCTGCTTAAGGAGCTGGGCTGCAACCAAAAGCTTGCAGGTTTAAATCCTCACGGAGGAGCAGATCCTGCAGCTATGTGTAATGTATTTAACATGAATATGCTTTAGAAGACATCTGGTTGTGTATTGGTCACCCTGGATGAAACATGTGCAAACAAATCAGTGTAATCTAATCCTACTTGATTAGTGTTTGGTTAACAAAGACCCTTAGGGGATACAGTCTGTATTATGTCTGGATAGACTTGGAGGGGGGTAGACAACACAGGTGCATCCATCCAATTTGTCTACAGAGGGAAGTCTGCCTCGAAATGTTGAAGGCTCTGCTCAATCTTACTTGGCGTTGGACCATTACATGGAACAGGTCTAGTGTCTCTTTGGGGTGTTTTCCAGGCAAATCTCACAATGAATGGTGTCATGATTGAACCTGACAGGAGTTCCTGGCCCAGAGGACTAATCTCACTCTTGCATTTACCTCCAGAATGGCTCCTTCACCGGCTTAGGGGACTCATTGAGCTACACTCCACTACCAAGAAATTTTCATCTTCCAAACCCCGAATGTAAAGAGTTATGTTAAAATGTAGTCATGCAAGTTGTGTTGTATGCAGGCTTATCCCACTTGTACAGCTTCACTGATAATGTTGAATGTAAAAAATTTACCATTAAAAGGCACATAACATTAAGTGCACTCATATTACAGATGTACATATAAATATAGCATTTCAGTAATAGAATTAAAATATTGCATTTAGGAAATTTGGGAAAATTTTCAAAATTATATACAATAATAATAACAGTATCTGGTCCTGAGTATTACAGATTTTGTACTAAAGATAAGTAAACTAACTAGAAACAAAGATAATGATATTAGTTACTAGAGTTAACAAAAAAAAACACTATTATTTTTTGCTAGAATGGCGATTCAGTATTTATTAGCATTATGTTCCTGGCCAGTTCATTCAACAATGTATTGATTTAACATCACTATAAATTCTTTTATTAGTTGAAACTAGTATTCATAATTTATTCTTTTTAAGTGTGCAGTCAGTGTTTTGGCACAAAAAAGTTTCCATGCTGTACTCTGTAAAACAGTTAGCAGAGGGCATGTGACCACAAAAGCACACCATATGGCTCTGTGGTCCTGCCAAATACAAAGGGCTACAATCCAGGGGCAAATTAGTTTTTTTTTTCTCTTTTTTTTAACAAATAAGTCCTTCCTCTGCCAATGCACTGTGCCAAGCTACCAAAATTAATATCTTTGTGGCTTACATATACAAACATTCCCCGAATGGCTCGTACTGGGAAACAAATATGTGTTTCTTTCTAATGCAATATTTTGCTGCAAACAGTAAGTCAGCTTTTCATTTATTTTTCATTTATTTAGAGTAAAACATGGTGAGTATTAAAAGGCTATTTGAACCAAACGTTATGTATTTCAAATCCTTGCCAGGCCATTCAGAAATGGAGAAATGTGTTTCTGATTAAAAGTGTAAGATGTTGTTGTACTATATTGCATTTATTAAAGCCTTAGCTTTGCTGGAAAAAATCTGAGTAAATATATGAAAAACTACAACACAACTTAGTCACAGTATCTGAATATACAGTATGACCTAAAATACTGCATATTCTTGAAACCTTGTGCTGATTTGAGGCTACGCTGTATGTGTTAGTTTCTGTATGACAGCTTCAAACAGCACCCTGAAGGTCTTTAATTAAAGTTCTTGCTTAAAAACTAACCCCACAGCAGCAGTCGCTGTCTTGTCTGTGCAATGTGCTGTATTCTAGATTTTGGCCTGGATACTGTGTTGAGGTGCTTGCATCGCGTGGTCTTCTGCTTCAAGGCTTCTGACAGATGACCATTTCTAGACCCTGTTTACGGTCCTCACCCTGTACCAGGAAGGGCATGAAGGTCTGGTGATCACAGCATGGAGGCATGTCCTGGACCATGCCAGGGTCTTACAACACACACTGGCTGCAAGCTCTCCAAGTACACACACTCAGCGAGATCACTTTCCCTTTTGGGCCCACCCAGGGCTGAAAGCAGAATGACTCACTGTTAGGTGACTTATTGGAGAGAAAGGAGCAAGCTGTCATCACACCCTTACTATAGACTTTTCCACCAGTCTGTGTTTAGAGAATATAGTCACACAAATCACATTATTCAATCTGGGGGGATAAAACCATGAACTTCCAAAGAGTGTAATGCATATTTTAACACAGGGGTTAAGTTGTGTGAATTATTATGGACGTAAGTTTAGAATGTCATTTTAAAACAAATGGTGTTAACTTCAGGAAACCTCAGAAAGGAAAAATCCATTCTAATGACTGCACTGCCAAACTTCCCTCACCCTCATCGAAAGTGCTGCACGCCTTGGCTTATTTATTGCTGCTGTAAATGAAACTCCAAAGCAACATAAGGACAGCTATACAAACAGTGCCTGTTTCCTGAGGGGAAAAAAAAAAACATCTAATAAACAGTGCAAAAATGTTTTATAACTAAATTAATAATCACTGACAAGGCCCTAATAACCATTGATCAGAAAGTCGCGAGGATGATCAGCACGAGGATGATAACCAAAGGTGAGTTAACATTGTGTTTTTGAATTAGTTGTTCAAAAGTGTGTCTGGTACTGTTAATATTTAGTAATGAAGACCAAGCACCAATTTTGTTTTTGATTTATTTTTTTATAGAGTGCTCTTTTCAACACTATTAGTAGACAATCTATTACTCATCAAGTAATTATAAATGGACAGTATGTTCTACTACCTACATTTCCTTTCGATAAATATTTTAAAGGAGCATGAATTTAATAATGATTTAAATAAGTACTTTGTAAAGTGAGAGGTCAGTGTTAGCCTTTGGTGTATGTATGGGGTCTTTTTCTTCACGGTGGTTCGGCTGAGCCTGCTATGTGCATGTTTATGTGTATCGTCTTTGTCATGGCCATTGAACCCACAGTCTTAGAGAGCTTACTGGTTTCAAAGCTCTTCTTACACCACTATTACCACAGAAAGGGGGTTAAACAGGTTCGGTCAAGAACTGAAACTCAGCGGTTTGCTGTCATGCAGTAACTATGTGTCATCATGGTCCCTTTGGGACCATAAGTGAAAAATCCATGAATTTTGTGAAATGGTTCTTAAGTAAACATTTGTAAATAACTGAAACCTGGGCCAGTATTCAGGCTGGTTTTCATCGGTTTAATAATACGGATGCTTAAATATAAAGATATTGAGCTAAAAGCTACCGATTCAGTGTTTTGGGGCAACACATATAAACAGTTAAAGAGGACACTTGAGGACATCCCTCCAAAACAAAGGGATGGCATATTTCTGGAGTCAGGGTGGAGGAGGAGAAAAAACAAAGAGAAGGAACATTGGTTTGATGGCAAAGGTTACAGAGGGCAGGGCAGCCAACCAATTTTTCTTCAGAAACTTGGATCTACACCTTGTGACTTCTAGAGGGTTTCACAACTTTAGTGACTGCTAAGTGTACTTGGCTGCATTTTACCGGATGGTTCATTGCCTGAGTGTCTGAGAACAGCAAGACTCTGTGATGGAAAACCTGGACAGGTGTGCTTGGCACGGTAGCTAGAGACGTCTGTCCCAGGTACGCTACACGGTGAATTTGGTTCGATGTGAGGCAGCGGATCCCCTGTCAGCGTTGACAGCTGGACATAAGCTCTGTCACCGTGCGCACAGGCCCTTGCATAAACAGGCCCTCGGTTCAACGCAGCTCGTGGTCTCTCTCCATGTCCCCAACTGTTCGCTGTCAACATCCCCCTGCTAATTAATGTGTGCACAACAAAGACAGCATCGATTTCATTACCAAGTATTAACATCCGTAATTTCAAACATATGTCAGGGTGTCAGATATGCCTTTTGTATGCAAAGTATATTTTTTTAAATGTGTCACTGGAAGATTTTAGGTTATACTTTGAGGCTTTACACATTCACGCATGGAAAGATTCACTCATAAATATTCATTTATGAGAAATTGGAAAGTGGGGAAGAAATGCGATATTTCTGTCAAGTGATAAGCAGAATGTCTCCATGCTAGGCCCTAAATCTGCAATGGGTTTTGGGTGTTTGATGGTAACCAAGGTAACAGTGTTGAAGAATTTTTTAGAAATCATTTGGAACCAGAAAGTTCCATTGCCAGGATACAAAACCTGCTTCTATAAATCTCAGTCGGTATAATTATGGAATGTCTAATGATTGTAAAGCTATTGTAAGCGAATAAATTGTTTTCTATGGAGTTCATCAAAAGGGGGCATATGCCTTTAGAGAGCTTTTTTTGGAGTGACCATGGATTACGGACCATAGTTACTCCAGCAGACGCAGAATTCTTATCTCCATACGTACTGTATGTATATACGCATAGATTGTATTATGTACACATACATATGGCTATATGTAATACATTAATACCTACAGGATGTGACCACTCTCTACTCTCCTGCAGGGTACTCCTCCATTTGCTTGGGAGTCCAAAATCAAAGGACCACACTTTCTCAGTTGTGTCTCGAAGGTAGTGGATCCCATAAACCTGAACACATCATTAAAAACTGATTGATTGATTGATTGCATGATTGATTGATTGATTGATTGCTTGACTGATTCATTCGTTCATTCATTCATTCATTCATTCATTGAACCTTTTTCATAATCTAAAAACTGTATGAAGTTCCAAAATCTCAGGATAGCCATAGATTAGGGGGTTTTTAGACAGCACATTGTCATTTTAGATGGCTTCCACTGTGCTCAGTCTGGAATTTCTGTGTTCAATAAATCTAAATATTGGCAGGCAGCAATGGGTGTTACAGTCCGTTCTCTCTATTTCTCCTTGGCACATGCACTGAGGTTTCATATAAATGATTAAAAGTTATAACCACATGTTGTTCTGATGTTCACAATACTTGAGTCAAAGTTCTCTGGACTAAACATTAAACTGGTCCAGGACAAAACCACAGAGACAAAACGGTTCCAATATATTGATGCAAATATTTAATAAAGTCAACTGTTTTTTAAAAATTACCTTAACATTAAGAATTTTAGCTGACTTATGTTAAATATTTTAAGCATCTGTGTTTTTTACAGATAAATTTAAAAGGAAACATATTTAGCATACATGAATCCAAGTTGAGGGGGGGCGCGATGGTGCAGTGGGTTGGACCGGGTCCTGCTCTCTGGTGGGTCTGGGGTTCGAGTCTTGCTTGGGGTGCCTTGCGGCGGACTGGCGTCCTGTCCTGGGTGTGTCCCCTCCCCTTCCAGCCTTGTGTTGCCGGGTAGGCTCCGTGACCCCGTATGGGACAAGCGGTTCAGAAAGTGTGTGTGTGTGTGTGAATCCAGGTTGCACTCAGACACAGCAGGAAAAAATATCTATTTAATCATACAATATATTTGTCCATAGTATATTGTAGAAAGCAAAATTTACACAAGCAGATATATATGTACAAAATTTTTATTCTTATTTTAGCACTATATTGCATCATGTGGCAACACTATATTGCATCAAATTAAAATAACCCAACAAATGTTCTTCTTGTTCATTTATGTCAGAGGAATATAGCAGGTGCAATTTTAAAATCAATTGGAAGGAAATTTCCAAAGAACACAGCCTCAAACACTGGCGCTGACAGACATCTACTGTCAGATAGCAGATTGTAGCTGACAGTCTTGACATAATGCACTCATTCTGCCTTCCTTAACGAAGACTCTTCAGATATGAATTATTGTACATGTCATAAGACTTCAGAGCAACTCTATGTTCCTGAAAAAGACCCAATCTTAAAAAGGTCTTATTAAAAATGGCACACGGTATTTCATCACAGCAATACGGTACCACAGCGCTAAACTGATTTTGACCCAAGTAATCATATTTTACAGTGAAATTAATATATATGATCTTTATAAGTTCTCTTCACCATGGTAATAATATGTGTCAGAGGAAAGTCCAATTAGGGCCAATAAATGAATTCTACACAGCAGTTCAGAGACACAGGGGTGGATTTTGAATTTGCACTGATGCAGCGTTGATACAGCATAATGTATTTAACAGTAAATAGGATTGGCGGGAGCAATGCAATTACGGCAACTCATTTTAAACAGCAACATACTGTGATTTGACAGAAATATATTCCACAGTCTTACAGAGAGTTAAAGAGTGTGAAGAATTCATGGAATGTGCACAAGCCCTTTTTCACTGGAGAAAAGACCAATAACCTTGATATTACAAATACATCAAGATATCTAAGCAATGTTAATGTTACTGGCTGGAGATTTGTAAATTTAATCTGAAAGTACTTTTTTATTGCAAGACAAACAGCACTATAAAGTCTCAACTGAAAACACTGCCAGTAGAGATTTCTAATCTGTTAGCCTTTATATGCATCCGTCTTCATAATCTCGCTTTGTGTGTCCCTACAGCGAGGTTATTCAAATTCAGCATTGGAGGACAATACAGCATGCCTTCCAGCTCTTATACAACTAAGAGCTCTGAAAGGGTGTTAAGAGTCCAGTGTAGACACTAAGATGAATCAAGTAGTTCACTGTCTAGCTGGACCAAGACCCTCCAAAATTCAGCCCTTCGGGACAGTAACTAAATAGTTCTGCACTGCAGAAAGTGTTCCTCACATTGCAGGATAGACCACAATCCAGATTAGGGGAATACTGTAGCGTGAGCAGAGATTTACAAAGATTTAGAAAGGTTTGCTATAAGATGCCCAGTTGTACCCTTGAGCAGGCTAATGAATGCAGATCGTTCCATTAAAAATACTGAGCCCCCAATTGCATATAACTGCAAGCTGCTATAGATACAAGTTTTAGTTAGGCAACCACACTATGATTCTTATACACACACACACTTTCTGAACTGCTTGTCCCATACGGGGTCACGGGGAACCGGAGCCTACCCGGAAACACAAGGCATAAGGCCGGAGGGGGAGGGGACACACCCAGGAGGGGACGCCAGTCCGTCGCAAGGCACCCCAAGTGGGACTTGAACCCCAGACCCACTGGAGAGCAGGACCCGGTCCAACCCACTGCACCACCGCACCCCCTCTGCATAAAACAAATCCTTATTAAAATTAAATGCCAACCTTCATGTACATGAACTGACATGACATAGTTGAGGAGCTGATCTCATGCCCCTGGTTCTTATATTGGACCATTATTACAGCTACTATCTCAAACTACTCTAATGTCATTAGATAAAACAACACAAAATAAACATAAAACAACATAAAATTCCAGTAACCACATTGGTATTACTTACATTTATTCAAGGTTACTCTTTGGCTTTTCCACAAAAAAGTTGCTAAGGACACTAGGCATAAAGATTCATGAAATCACATTGTGCCGAAAACAATACTAAGATGATGACAGCTTTAAAATATATATCAAAGAATGATAAATATACAGTATTGGAAGTAATATAGAGCACTGAGAAACAGGACCACAGAGAGCTGAAATAACAGACAAATAATACTTTTTTACACAATACTCAGTGCACACAGTATAATTTGATCACTACATTAGTGGTCAACAGAGACGTCAGACTGAGAAACTTTAACATTAATACATGATTTTTAGACCTATGCTAAGATAGCGAGAAAAACTAATAGGCTAACTAACTTTTCTTTTATTGACTAGTTTATGTTGCTAAGGCAGCTGATCATTATCTTGTACATACTGCTTAATGACACACTAAGTGCTGGTTTTCTTGTGTTTGTCCTTTTGCATCCTGGCTTGTTGCTTAACTAGTAGTAGGACAGCTTAATGTATCAATGGCTTTCATTCACATATCTAAAACAAGAACAGAAAACTGGCTATACAGCTGTATTTAACAAATATTTAAAATATTGGTATTATGTATTAAAAAATCGACTTTTCAATTGTAACTTGTTTTGGATAGGGTATTTATAGTAAAATGTACTTAATTTTAATTGACCGGTAATACATACTCATAACCATAAGAAATAGAAAGTTAAGTTCACATGGTTCACTGATATTACGGCTTTCTGCTACCAAGTCTGAGAGTTGTGGTCGGCTCTACGGCCCTTATCTAGTTCCAGCACTGGTTAAATCAGTTAAACCAGCAGTTAGTCCAGCCAGACCAAATTCAGTGCTTTTCCAGAAATCATCATGTATTAATCTTACATCAGATTTACGCTAAATTAAATAAATATAGAGTATAATCAAAAGACATGCTTTGACAAAAAATATCTTCTACAAAATAATAAAATGTAAAAACAGAACGTATCATGTTGAGGAAATCATACTCAAAACGCTTTAAAACCTTCAAGTGCCAAAAGGAAATCATTCAAGCCACATGTCTTATATGTGTTGTCTCTTGAAAACCCTGTGCCATGCTTTCTGAAAGGCCTTTCATCAAACTGGGAGTGGTGGTAATTTTTCCAGAAGGGATATTCTCAGACAAACAAGGATTTGCCAATTCAAACAAGCTGCACTCGAACAAAAACCTTTCCCACTTTAATATGATTAGGTTAGTTGGCTTCAAAACTGCAGTAAGAGAATTTAAAGTAATTCAAGATGACAGAGAAAAGGAAAGAGAAATTTAGAGCCAGTGTGCTACATCATATGCTGTGGTTAAAGTTAAATTTTAAAGTCAGAAAAGGGATTGTGGAACTATGGAAACTTTGACAGCAGGGAAAAAAAATATTTGTTTTTAATATTACGTTTCCCTGAACACAATGGACAACTGCTGTGTGACTTGCAATGGAAATGATTGTATATCTCAAGGCTTAGGTTTGGTTGCCTTTCCATTGCAAAACAACTATTTGCCAATTTACATATAAGAGTAGATAGAGATCGTTATTAGTATAAATATTACATTTGTGAAAAAATAGCAGTCATGTTACAGAATCCCTGAAGAGGGGTCTGAGTTATTTAATTATGTTTTTTCCCTGAGTATGATTGCCTGGAAATAGTCTTTGAATTTTTTCTAGGGACTAAGAGGACAAGAACTGCTTCTCCAGGTTTAAAGATATGTTTTGGCTTCAGAATTTTTCCCTAAAACCAGATCATTTTGGATCTGCTGTTGCCATAGGATACAAGATTTTTTTTCTCTCTCACCAGAGTCTCAAATTCTGATTATTTCCTAATACTGAAAATTGTGCCTTTTGTATTCAAGATGAATTCAGACAAGATGTAAGACCTTTTTGGCAGAAAGACAAAAAAGATTTTTTTTTTTTTTCAAAAATGAAATCACTTCAGCATATAAACACATATCCTCCATAATCAAATTTAATATTTTCTGCTAGCTAAATACATGCATTTATCTTTTGACTGTTAGTACAAAGATAATGTTGTCAGGAGTGCAGAGTAATTTGTAATTTGTCATTTTATGTACTGTACCACATTTAATTTTTTTTTTTTTTAAATTACATAATCTTTGTTGTGTTGCTACATCTCTCTCTGTGCTATGCATATTTGCTGTCAATGTCAAAACTCTGTTAGTATTGGAAGTCTGTTCATCACATTAGTTATTTGTTCATCAAAGTCACTTCATCATTAAGGCTGCAGTATAGTGTAGTGGGTAGTACTGGTGTCTCGCAGTGCCTGAGCTGTGGTTTCAGGTCTGGAGTTCAATCCTTGCTTTTTTTGTTTGGAATCTGTATATTCTCAATATTTGTATAGGTTTCTTCCCACAGTGAAAAGACATAGGAGGAAGAAGGTAATGATTACCACTTCCACACCCTTCCTTACCACAAAGACCAAGGCATTAGTCAACCATTAGTCAGCTTCCACTCAGTGGCCCTTACCCTATCTACCACAATCAATAAAAGCTGTATAACAAAGATGACCCTTGGTATATTCATGGGTTACATTCTTTAAATACTTTATAAAGGAATAATATATAAAAAAATCTATAACACATTGTTGTAAATAACTTTACATTACAATTCAGTTACACTTAATGAAAACAAAAATACATCATCCATGTACTCTTATCCAACCCTTACTGTTGACTGATTCATCTCTTAAGCAAGTCCAGCGTTCCTCAGACAACTCCAACTTCCTTGGTTATCTCCACTATCAATAAAACTTTAATAACATAGACTTCCCTCGATTTATTAATAAGGGCTACATTCTGTAAAATCTTGACTATTGCTGCAATAAATTTTAAAAAATACTTTGTTTTCACTTTTGTATTAGAGAGACACAATGCCTACTTTGTCTAGAGTCCTTATCTGTACGACTACATCCAGAAAGTACAGTCTAACTCCAAGGACCAAGACAAAACAGAATGTCAATGTGTCTTTCTATATTATATCTGCTACTCATATTTTTAGGATACATATAACAGACAAACAGATTTTTACTATAGGCCGAAGTCAAAATGCAGAAATGGTGGACATTTCTTCAGTAGTGATGTCATTTTAACGTTAGACTTTTATTCAGTTTCGATAGTACTGGATATAACTTGGCTCGTCAACCATTTAGATAGCAAATAGAGACTCCTTTAAAATGATCAAACTGTACATTTCAGCACACACTGAATTGCTCCATAATCAAAGCTTAATCCATATTAAAATATACATTTTGTAGTGATACATCTAGTAGACAATTTTCTCCAAAGTACCATGAATTCATAGTAAAAAAAATTGCATTCTAGAGCAAAGAGTTTTAGATATAAACAGTTACTAAAGCAATGCTTGTTTGTTTAATGCCATCACACCTTACTAGTCTATAAAATTTGCCTGTAAAAGTTACATACAAATGGAAAAATATCTAGATAAAAGTAGCATAGGTGAAAGACCAACTTACAAAGCTGTCAGGATCTTGGGAGGGAAATAAATCTGAAAGAGATGGATTTTGAGACCCTTCTTGAATGTTGGAAGATTTTCAGCAGCTATGAGGGAGAGAGGAAGATCATTCTGCCACATCAGGACAATGACTGACAACTGCTGGGCTTTCGATTTTAAAACATTCATTGGTGGGACAATCAGGTGCCCAGAGGTGGAGGAGCACAGCATTCAGGTTAAGTGTAGAGACTGAGCAGTGTGAGAGAAAGGTTTGTGCAGCCTGTTGTTTGGTCTTGGACTGCTGACTGCAGAGGTCACATATACATGACTGCTTTGAGACCCCAGGTGCAAGATGCCATTTCTCTGTCTTGCTTTGTATCCTAAGTCCCTTATTCTTATGATATACCCATGTTTTGCCTTTCTTGTTCTTTGAATCTGCCAAACCTATCCAGTAACTAAGCCATCTTATATAAATATGTGGTGAATATGATCAGAGAAGTTGTTAGTAGCTTACAGCCTCTCCAAATGTATTGAAGGAGTGTATCGTTTTTGTTCCAGGAGCCTGCCTCCACATTGTTGGTTTGAGTCCTACTGTTTTTGTTGCTGTTGAGTAACCCGCTAAAGAAACTTTATTACTTTTATTTCTTGAGTAGTGTTAAATGGGTGGCACAGCGAGTAGCCTGGGTGATGCGAGAGGACGTGGGTTCGATCCCTGCTCAGTCTGTGTGGAGTCTGCATGTTCTCCTCATGGGTTTCCTCTGGGTGCTCTGGTTTCCTCCCACAGTCCAAAGACATGCTGTTCAGGTTTCACCATAGTGTGTGAGTGACAGAGAGAGTGTGTGTGTTCCACTAATGCATGGACAAGTGACCAGTTGTAAGGAGTGTATCTAGCAGTGTAAGTCACCCTGGTGAATAAGGTGTGTGGGCTGATAACACTACACAGAGTTCATTGGAAGTTGCTTTGGAGAAAAGCGTCTGCTAAATGAATAAATCAAATGTAAATGTTAATTGAATTCCATGGCAGCAGAATCTGTTGGTATCAGAGGCTGTAATAAATTACCTACTGTATATTCCATTACTTATACATAAGCAGGTTTATTAAGAAATTGCACTTTTTTGGCAATTTTTCTTTAACTTTTGTTCGGGATTTTGAGGTTCTAAATGAATCATTGCCTAGCTAGTTCAGCAAGTTCACAGAATGTGAAAATATTGTCCTCATGGCATCTAAGTGAAAAGTAAAACACAAAGTGCCTCTTTCTGATGAGAATTTTATGCAGCACTAATAAGCAATAGCATTGTGACAAGCCAGCGTGTCTCCAGTCTGTGGAGTGACCAGGCATTAAGCAGACTTAATGAGGTTATTTCAAAACAAATGCGTGCCTGCAAAGAAAAAAAAAAACTGTCAACCACAAGACAATTCATAAACCACACAAAAACAAACATAGTTAAACTTGGTTCCATAGTCCAGTTCACCGAAATTCAATTTTCAAGTACTGACAGCTGGCACTTGTTTCCTCCCCAGGTGTGACTGTTCAGGAACCTTGTTTTTTATCCTCCTGCATGCCACTAACACCTTGAACGTACAGCAGGTTTTGGACTGAGATTGACATTATAAGCAATTTTACTGGAAAGGTTACCTTTGCAGAGACAAGAATTCCAATCATGAGAAAAACCTATTAATTTATTTTAATTGTTCTTAGATTGTTGTCCTGTCATTACATAGGGCACAGAATAACTGCCGGCTGGATTCTTGGGCCCCGCCGGAAGAAATTTAAACGCTAAAGATTTTTCACAAATGTATTCACTTTTAAAATAATGTATGATCGATCCTTTGTGATGGTAATGTACGTCGATGACCTGTGAGACTGTACAAGGTTGCGCTTACTCTCAATCTTCTAAACGTTCATTTGCAAATGTTTCAAGGCCAGATGCTCATAGCTGAGACAGACTTGTTGCAGTCCAGCCATTCAGGTTACATAGCAACCTGTCTGTGTTTGTGTGCTCGACAACACGCCCTTACGTGTTTACACATACTGTAAGTGGTTACAATCATGATTATAACCCTCTGTATAAGAGAGACTTTGTTTACACAGTTGTGGATGTTTTCTGGGAACAGGGCTCCATTGCAACAATTCTACAATGTCTATCTCTGCTTCTAATTTGAGCAAGTCCAAATGAAGGAAGCCAGTGGCAAGTGTGAGGTGCAAACAGTGCTTTTCAGCAGCACTGTTATTTCTCATTTCCAGTCAACTATTGTGCTTCACAACGGCCGTAGCTGTGGAGAGTTACACCTTTTCTAGCAGGTGCGGTGCCCCATGTTATTTTGGATAAAAATGGCGCAAATACAATAACAAACTCCCAAAAACCAGAAAAAAAAAAGTTATTTGTGTCATTGTGTGCATTTCCACTGTACAGCGGTTAGGCTCCAAACCCATGAGTAAGTGAAATTTCCTTCCGGCCCTTGTGGATAAACATTTAATTCTTTATGAACTAAAATATCTCTGAGTGCATTACTCAACTCATATGCGGACTGAAGAAAACATAACACATCATTTCCCTACTTTCTCATTTTCTTGTGCTATTCTGTTTGTGCCTGTGTTAGTCATTGCATGCTTTATTGTGTATACTGCAGTCCTTGTGTGACTTTTACCATTCCAAGATAAAAAAAAAAGGCACTTCAAACAAGGACGTTCGTGAAAATGGCCTAATTTAAAACATCTCCTTTATCCTGGAGATAAAGATGTGGCTTAAGTCAAAGACTATAAAATAGATCAGTAAAATCCCAATTGAAAAAGCATTGTGAAACGTTGAAATCATTTTCTGGAACTGGAAGGTGGTTTCATAACAGTTTTTAGCAGTTAGTTGTATATTGTGACTTCAAATATAATTTAAATATAGTTGGTCAGCAGTGGGACATATACTAAAGTTACATTATCATCCCATGTCCGGTGGAAGGTAACACTGAGATATCAAGTGAATCCTTGGTTTGGCTTAAGTCGAATCACTTTAAATGCATATTTAGTTCTATAGCGTGTGACCTATTGTATCTAGAGAACATATTAGCATATTAAAAGTTAATACAGGACAACATTTAGTAAATGACATTAGCTCAGTTTAAGTAAAATGAAGTTTATGTTGCATTACAAAAACATACTGATAATACCGCTAGAAAACCTTTTACTTTAAAGTAGCAAATGCGTAAAAAAAAACTGCTTTTGTAAACCATACTGTATGAGGGAATTGACGGGTACTACGGCAGTTTCCTTTTGGGACTTAAACCTGCAATCACCCTTAGCCACAGTCCCAGCTGCTGCTCAGCACCCAAAATAACCTGGTGCTAGTCCCCATTGCCCTTGAAAAATTAACACAACAGCCTTAAAAAACAGTCTAAAGCAAGATCAACTAGCACAGAAAGATCAAGGACAATATTTATGTTGAACATTTTGTTCTTGCTTAAAGCCTGGTAGATTTATTCTGTTCGAAGGGAGTCTGACTAGTGGCAAGGCTCTGGAAGTCAGCAACTCTTGTAATAATATGGCTCATGCAGGCAGTATCCTGTACGCTGGCTGCATTTCTTAGATTGTAAAATGAAACTGGTGAGAGTTTGATAAGTTATTCAGGGCTTGACATTTGAATCCAGAATTATCCTTAGGTTTTCAACCTCAGATTGGTGGCCAAGAATTTCCCTCTGGTAGTTGCAACCACTAAGTGAAGCCTCTATTTTGTCATGGTGAAGTTAGACTTAATTTCAGGCCTTGCAACATTTTTTATGTCAGTTAGACATGTAATTACGGGCTTCACTGGAGTGTTGTCACCAGGAACGACAGCCGTGTACAGCTGCATGTATGTTCTGAGTGGCCCGTGTAGGAGTTTTCAGGAGTCAGCCATGAAGGAATGATATGTTATTTTCCTTTACTGCAGGTTCCTCAAGGGATAGGCAAAGGGGTATGCAAAATTGGGAGCAAACACCCACAAGGCACATAACATTCTTCTCAAAGGACTCTTCTTTTGGACACAGATGGTTAGAGAAGAACTATGGAAAAGAGACCTGCCTTTTCATTAAATAATGTCCCCATGACAACATCCCCAGCAACCAGCCACATTTTGCCTTCTTTGTGTAACTGTGTTGATTTTGGAAAGTCTAACAGTACCATGTTTTACATCACAGCATATAAAATGCATGCAGAACTTTGGTCTCCAAAATATTGTTTACACATGCATTGCAGGAATACTTACATATTACATAGCACAACAGTTCCTGTTTTACAGTTTTTTCCTTATAGAAATGTATAACCACGTCACATGATATCACATGAAATATTACAAATATCTCTAAAACGCAACAAATTCCAGAGAAGGTAGAATTTTTTTTTTATACCGTGATTCAGAAACTCCAGACTAAACAAGTCTGATAAGTGTCTTCTATATTGTGTACTCCTACTTTTTCGAAAAATAAATTTGTGCCTCATGTTGAAAAGGTCTGATATGCAGATCACCAACAAGGAGAAAGAAAGACAAAAGGAAAAGTAAGGATTTAACATGAGAGGATTTAACAACAAAAGTTTACAGAACTATCGATCTGTCTCCAGTGAACCAAAGAGAGAACATGACTGGACAGGCAATTGGAATCATTATTTAAAGGTCTGTGTGACACTGAATACAACTAAAAGATAGTTGCCATTCATCTTCAAGACGGCTGCACATGGCTCTTGTGCTTGGATTCAAAGGAGAAATCGATTTGGGCTTTGCATTGTTTAACTGATGTAAAAAATATGTTTTTTTTTGTCCTCCAAACCAGAAAAACCATATTTGATCTTGACACAAGTTGGGACTCTTCACATCAAGAGTATGAAAGCTCCTTATCAAACTAAAGAGGCTGAAATGGATTTATTGCATTGTCAATAGCTGCAGAAAGGACCCTTGAGCTGTCTTTTTCATCTTTGGTAACCTTGAAAAAAAGAATAGCATCTTATAAAGCTTAGCGATACAGCCTCTCTAAGGAAACCAGCTGGCAATTAAGTGTTTCTTTAAGCAAGATATTCCCGTGGTGATTAATGAAATTCATGTTTCTTGAAGGTTTACTTTTATTCTTTTTGTGTTCCAATTTACTTTTTGTTTTTTTTAAGCACCACTATGCTGCACTAACTGAAATATTAATTTCTTCATTTTTTTCCGAATACATTACCACCCGATTAGCTCCCTGCGCTAAACAAATACAGAAAATAAAAATTCTGTGCTTTCTATTTTCCTTCTAGAGACAAAACAAATGTGCTCTTAGTAGAGAGGATCCAGTCCTAGTTGTTGAGTCCTGAATATGTGAGCAAGCAAAAGGTTTGGTTTCAGGCTTAAATATGCCTGAAACCAAAAACAGCTGATAAAATATTCATAAATAGGCAACACGAATGTGATCACTATGAAGAAACAACTCAGAAGAATATCCAATAAAATTTCACCTTGTGGTAGTAGGAAACTGGTTACTACTGTAAACTCTGTAAATTGGCCCAAACCCACCTAATGAAATGTAACGTGTCTAAAATGATTTCCTGAATTCTGATAGGGCAGTTGTCTTGTTCCAGTCAATTCAGTTTGATTCAGTTGTGTTTGGTTCAGTTTATTTTTGCACATTCTTCCCTGTATTTTGGCTTTCAGCACTTAACACGGGATAGGGCAAAATACAGAAGTACATTTACACTTACGCTTACACACACACATTTTCAGAACCGCTTGTCCCATACGGGGTCAAGCCCATTTACACTTACATTTATTCATTTAGCAGACGCTTTTGTCCAAAGTGACGTACATCTCAGCAAAAGTACAATTTATGCATTACATTAAGAGAAGGAGACATAGCTGCAGACATGAAAGTCTCAAGCAAACCTAGTTTGTTACCTACCACTTGCTGCATAAAGGAGCATGAGTAACTCTGATTATACACAGCTAAAAACAAGTGTGGCCAAAAGGCAGAAGGGAGCACAGGAAATGTGGAAAAAAAAAACTCTTAAGGCTGGTGCAGAGGAAAAAAAATCTCTTTGGGTCCAAGGCCAATTGGCTGCCTAACTCTCCTAGGCATGCTAATATTGCACAATATTACAATGTTAGTAGTTTGTGAGCAACTTCTGAATTGGTCAGGTGGTCATCATAACTCCCCCTTTATGGTTAGCAGGTGATGAGCAGGGCAAAGCAAGTATCACGAGCCTGGAGCTCTAAACCTAGTGATGTTAAGCCAGCCAGTGATGGTGATTTAGAGGAAAGAAGAACAGCTATGCATGGTTTGTACACTTAATGACAGAAATACAGATTTAGATGGACAGTGGCTGGACAACATCATGAACAGGTTAATGTGGAGTCTGCTCTAAGGAAAATTAATGAGCCTTAAGTCCAGATCTGAATGTACTAACCAAGGGACTTCCACAGCATTTGCTGATAGATTATCACATTTTAAGGACCCTATAACTAAAAACTTTTTTACCAATATGATGTATCTATTGTAGAAATTGCAAGAACTCTTAAATTTGTGATGAAAGGGGATGTATTGGTTTATGTACACTAATGAGTTCTAATAAATAAGTAGGGACTAAACCCTTCAAAAGCCTTAAAAGTAAGTAATAGGATTTTAAAGTCTGACCTAAACTCTACTGGGATCCATTGCAGGGAACTGAGTACTGGTGTACAATGATCTTTCTTTCTGGTTCTTCTTCCTCACTGCAGAATTTTCTGTTATAATGCGGCAAGAATGGTGTTGGGACTTGGTGTTGGGAGTTGGGAATGGTGTTGGGAATGGTGTTGGGAGTAAGTAGCACAGCTCAGTCTGATGTATACAAAATTGTGCACTTTCTGTATCACAAACAAAAATGAACCAAGGTGTACAAGCACTAGTGGAGCAGAAGTACCTGCATCACAGAATAAAAGTACTGTACTGCATTTCCTTAACAAATTTGACTAATGCTTTCTCACTGCTGTGACCAGAGCAAAAACCACAAGTTTTTATATCATATATGAGTGTGGATGCCTAAATATAGTATTTTCATAAACACTGTCTGAAACCGTTGCTCCCAGCGAACCAGAGCAACACAGGGCACAAAGCTGGGGGGGAGGGGACACACCCCGGAGGGGACACCAGTCCATCGCAAGGCACCCCAAGCAGGACTTGAACAGAGCCGCCAGAAAGAAGGCCCCAGCCAAACCCAATGCACCACCCTGCCCCCCCATAGCATTTTCAAATTACTCAAAAATACAGTAATAGAATCATAATAGATAAATATAATAGAAAATTGCCAACTGAGACACTGAGACACATTGAGACACTTGAATTTAAAAATAATTAACATATTATGATATTTTATTTTCAAGTACAGGGAGCACAGTGGCATAGTGGGCTTGACCGGTTCGCGACGACCCCACCTGGGACAAGCGGTTTCAGATGATGTGTGTGTGTGTGTGTGTGTGTGTGTGTGTGTGTGTGTGTGTGTGTAATTTTCAAGTACTGGAAATAATGAGGAAACACTCAAGAGCTATCAGCTATCCAGTTTAACAATTGAAATGCCTTGATGCAAATAAGGAGGACATGTTTGAAATGCTGACACCTAAATCTTTCAGTTTAATGCAGCATATAGTGTACATCATGAGAATTTGTCACAGTTGTTAAGAGGTTTAGCCCATTCCCATGAGCATCTGGGAAGCAATCTTTGACAATTGTGCTGGAGAGGCAAGTTAAAGCTAATTGTGAAATTCTAAGTATCAATTTAAACATCAATTTCCTGTGTCCATGAATCATATAAATGATGCCGTACTATAATGATTTACTACGGTACTGTGTGTACCATGTATGTGTTGTTATAGATCACCAATTAAGAGTAGATGTTTTTCTTATTTATATTGTAACTCATCAGTTTAAATAATTTCTCTGTGTCACTATGAGCCTGCACTGGACTACGCTTGATAATGATCTAATAAATATCAACGTGTCTGATTTAGTATGACTAATCAGAGGATGTGAATATACAATCAGTGTAACTTCAGAGCCTTGATTTTGAATGACAAACCTACTGAGATATGACAAGTTTGTCTTACGATCAATGCCCTTTCTCAAAAAACTTAAGCTGTATCCCCAAAAAACTTGTCTAATAAGCTGTACTGTATATAATTATGACTAGAGAACTGAGTAAAAACTCATCTGTCTTGGGAATGGCCAAGCCTTGGTCCCACACAAGCTCTTTAACACCAGTAACACTCATTGGGAGTTCCAGCCTCCACTGACACAAGAAACATTTCCAAATGTTTACCCCCACCCCCACAAATCCATATACATATGGAATTTTCTGGAAGAGAGGCCCCCTTATTTTGAAGCAACACCTTTAATTAATCACAGCAAGTCTGCTTTCTATCCAGCGAGCGACAGCGCGGTCCAGTGGCGGAGCAATGGCAAGTATTGCTGACACTGACAGAGACCAGATGTTGGCAGCACAAGCACCTCCGCACCTCCCGCCCCTCTTACTTTTGCTCTAAATGAAATAAAGGAAAATCAGCAGCAACCTGAACTTTTCCACCCACAAATTCTTTGTTTCCAAAAAGTCACAGTAGTTTGGGCACCGGGTTGTTCCTTTCTGTAAAGATGCAAACCTAGACCAGAAGAAAAATGTTTTCAAACTTTGTGCATTAATGGCCAAAGAATGGGAGGAAAAAAGAGAAAAAGAAATGCTTTACTTCAGTAGTATTTTTGTTAGTTATTTGTTACAGAACAGTCTTTTTTATGTATATACTGTCAGTCAGATTCTAAAAACTAAAACTGAAAAAACTATATATGAATGAAAAGGTTATAGTCAGGTTACATGTCTCCTTTCTCAGGGAATAAATGCAGCAACGGTCTTTGTTCAGGAAGCAATGGGTAATGTGGGGTTGAAATTGGGATGTGGGTATTCTTCAAGATTGCCATGGACATATACCCCAACAAGGGTAAAGAGGTGGCTGCATATTTACCTTAGGGTACACATAGCAGCTGCATTATATACAATATACACAGTACATAATTATGAATATAATTCTATTAGATTAAAATCTCTAATACGTTATGTAGATTTGAAGTGACTTACAACGTTAAGATACTTACAATTATTTGCCGATTTACAGTTGTTTTTGTTTTTTTTTAATTGTGGCAATGTAAATACCTTGCTCAAAGGCACTATAGCAGTAGAAGGGATTCAGACCTGTGACCTTTTGGATCCAAAGGCTTCAGCTCTAACTACAATGTTACTAGCTGCTCCTTTATACAGTATATATACAATGTATTATAATAAATTACTATCTGAATGTATATAAATACACTGGCTCCACCATTTACAAGTCATGCTATCTCTAGGTCAGCTATATATATTATCTTAGATAATATAGATAAAATAATAAGGTATTATTTATCTTACAGTAAGTGTTCTTTCTGCTGCTGTTGTTCTGAGGGTTGCCACACAAATTTCACTGTATTTCATACAATGACAATAAAGTATCTCATTTATTTTCAATGGCATTATACCTCTGCCATCCCAAAGGGGCAGGCAGTCACACACACTGTCTGAACCACTTGTTCCATTCAGGGTTATGGGGAGCCAGAGCCTAACCCAGCAACACAGGGCATAAAGCTGGAGGGGACACACCCAGGATGGGATGCTAGTCCATCACAGGGCACCCCAAGTGGGAGTTGAACCCCAGACCCACCAGAGAGCAGGACCTGGTCCAACCCACTGCACCACCACACTCCCCAGGGCAGGTGGTCATCTGCAGATAATTGTTGATTTTAATTGGTAACGGCATTGACTGACAAACTGGGTTCTATTGATCAGTTTTTACAACGCTGTGTGCTAAAATGATGTGAACGAAACAATGCATTTACAGATTTTCATTTGCCAGTGAGTTCAGTGTTCCAAATAAACCAAAATATGCTCAGGAGAGTTGGAATGTGTAAATTCCTGGCATTGACTGAAAAGTTTAGTTTAGAAGATTATTAAGCAAATTCAATCAATTAAGCAAATTACACTGCATGAATATTTTTAATCTGTTCTTATAATGAGGCTCTGCAGTTTTTTGGTTCCATGTCTCATTACATTTCACATAGTTTTCTGTGTTGCTTTATGAAGGAAATTTATAGTGTTCTATACAGAAAGCAATAATCACAGAAGGCTGCATAGGACTGAATAACCTGTTTCACATGTAGTGTAAAACAGCATAGGAGCGCTGTGGTGTGGTGGGTCTGGGGTTCAAGCCCAGCTTGGGGTTCCCTGTAACAGACTGACCTCCTGTCCTGGGTGTGTCCACTCCACCTTTGGCCTTGCATGCTGTGTTGCTGGGTTAAGGCTCTGGCTCTGGATAAGCGGTTGTTGATGGATGTATGGATGAAGTAGTGTCAACTGCAACAAAGCTTAGAACTGGAGAACAATGGTGGCACAGCAGTCCTCAGAGCACCAGACCTGCATGTTCAGGAGCAGGGTTGAATCTACCCTTGTATGTGAAATTTGTATGTTCTCCCTGTGTTCAGAATCTGAAGGCAATGACAAACCACTTCAGTATTTTTCCTTTACCGTGAAAACCCACGTGAGTGGTCACCATGAGTTAAATTTGACTCAAAGGTACTTACCTCACCTCTTTCTTAGCGCTGAAGGATGTCATTTTCTTGGGTCCGCCAAGGACACCTTTACTAACCATTAGCTATTTCACATTCTTTTAACACATTTGAATGAGGTTTCTTTTATGTGTTTGTCAGTGTGTGGACAGGACAGCCTGCAAGGTATGCTTGACATGCTTCACTGTGTGGGAACGCCAGCGGTGTCATGGGTGCAGTTAACGATTAACGACAGCACTACACTTATGGACTCATTGGTGGCTCAGCACCAGGCACTCGTGGCTCTGTTCTCGGCGTGGCCCCTGGCATGGCTCGTTACAGTGCTGAGTAATGGGGGCCAGCATGGATCTGGTTTCCAGCTGCTGCCAGGGGTCAAGCAGAATCAACTCTGGGAAGAAAAAGAAAAATGCAGCAGTTACTCCAGTCAAAAAGTTAGTGCGCTTTTTATAGGGTTCATGGAAAATTGGACACAGCACTTGGTTATATTTCAGGACGATGGAAGATTAGGGCGAAGCGCAAGTGTTTGTTATGGGGGTGTCATGACACTTGACTTCCACCACCAAGGTTTGCTGCAGCTCATTTTTCAGTATTTTGATAGAACGCCATGGGAAGCGCACTGGTATTATAAACACATATACTGCAGTCTGGATGGTTTCTCCAATTTTTTTATAGAAGAGCCATATGTCTCCATAGCACCTGAAACACCTATTGTGTAAATCAAAAACCTGAAATTCTACTTTCTACACAATAGTGTAACTAGTCAAAAAAGCAGAATAGGCAACCAAAAACATATTACTGCTCTAAATTAAGACTTGTGTCATCCCTGTTACAGGGCTCAGTGTTTGGCCTTGTTAGTTACTAAAGTGCTCTCACTCCCTTCTCAGCTTATTAAATGTATCTTAAGATATATTTATTTTCTAAATTATCACCTGTAAAAATGAACAGTCTTTCAATCCTGTTGCAATTTTACTAATATTGCCCTTGTCTTTGATTGATAGGTCTAAAGATATTTGCTCCAATTAGGTCTATTATGCCCATGGGCTCAGCAATGCTGTGAGCAACAAGGCTGCCTGAACTGTCAGCAATTATATGAACCTGACTGTAACATCGGCAGCTGGAGTTGTCAGCGCTGATTACCGTTGCTTCAGTCGGAACATGTGTGCAGGCACGGTTTACACGCGATTACACATTCGGGAGAGAAGATGTATCAATAGAAATAGCATGATTAAAAGATCTGAGGAGTAGATGCACTCCCATCATCTACTGCTGTAAAGAAGGGGGTGAGGAATAAAAAAAATACTATAATCTCCATGGCAACTAGTGCAAGGGCCCTCATAAACCTGATGGATTGTACTTGCCCTTGCAGTGTATTAAAAAAAGGAGAAAAGAGAAAAAAGAGCCCAGAGGCATCTTCTATTTGATGGCTGGTTGCTGTTTCCAAATGTGTTTTCCACTGAAGGAATTCCCTTGTGAATACATTATCTACTGTTGTATATTCATGTGCTTCTCTGCAGTCCTCCACAATATTTCCATGGGTTTATGAGTGTAAAAATAAACATTTGTGAGGTGTTGATCTGTTCTGATGTAAGACCTTTTTTCTGTCCAATTACAGTATATAGTTCATACTCAACAAGTATGTTACTGTGATTGATTGACATATTGTGGATATTTGTAGAATGCATTGTAAGGGCATCTAACTGCTTTTCTGATATAACATGCTGTACGTATTTTCCGTGAATGAAAACTGTTCGTTTGTTTGTTCGTCCGTTCGTTCATTTCTGTCAGATTCTTACTGTAAAATGGTATGCATGCACATTTTGTTCAGACTGCCAACCTCAAGTCTACACATGCCCTTTTATTGAACAACTTCAACACAATCAGTACATCCATCCGGGTGCCAGAGAGTAAGCACTGAAGTACAGTATCAAGATGGTAGCTATCATTCAGAATGAGAAATTCATCAATGGGCACAATCAGAAATGAATGAATGGGCACAAGGCAGGGGCGGTACACCCTGGTTGGTATGCTAGTCCATCACAGCACCCCTTAACTTGACATTGTTTTTTGAAATAACCAGCTGTGCAAATGGCTAAGTATTAAATGCTCTAAATTAAACCATCAATGAACCGACAATTTAATGTAATTCACTTAAGGAGCAGGGATCACTTGGTTACTTTGAACTTTTTGCTCTATTTAATAATGGCGTAGCCAACATGTTTCAGCTTCATTCTCCTGATGCCGCCCAGCTCTTGGACATTACTGTTGCCGCAGAAGCTGTGCGACTGACGGCAAATTTTAGAGCTCCAGGTTCCCTGCCAAGCTGTGGCCAAACCTCAACAGCCTCAGCTGGATCTCTTTCATGGCAAGTCTTTTACATATGCTAAACTTATGAAATATTGCCTCAGAAGTAAAATCTTTCTTTAGTTAACAAAACAGTAAGATGTTGTCCAAAAAGAATTGAAGTATGAATGGAAGTGTAAGGGAGAAACACTTTTGTTTGGCAGTTTTCATGTAAACCAAGTGTGTAAAACGCATAATAGCATTCTGACACTGAATCTTTGCCCTTGGTTTGCCGTGCTACTCAGCTGCCACAAATGATTTTACAGTAAACTGAGCCAATGGAAATGTTTCCAAGCACAACTGACAAGCGGCAGTGCAATTAAAGCCTTGTGTTATGGTGTCTTTTAAAGTTGACCGAGTGAAAAAAACGTCTCACGTCTGTACTCGGGGGGTGGGGTGGACTGGGATGGGCGGGGGGGGGGGGAGCAATGGTGTCCCGTGATTTTCCCTCCGCTGCATTTTGGAGGAAGCGGGTTTGCATGCGCACACTGTGCCCGGGGTTAGGCTCTCTAATTGCTGTGAATACAAGTGCCTTTTCATTCGGGGCGGAAACCTGAGAGATCCTCAGGGACGAGTTTCCTCTAAGTAGCTCTCGGGAGCAGCAATCACCACAGAGGCCGGGACAGAGAATGGAGAGTGGGCTTCTCCAAGGGATGTCTCAAGCTAAAAAAGAATATCTGCTGCTTGGGTAAGCGCTTGAAGGCAAAAGGGGGGGGGGGGGGGGGGGGTACCTTTAAAAGTAATACATGGTTTGGACTTTATTCAAGTCTAAAATGCATGTAGGTACTGAAAACAGTGCCTTTCCAGGCTAACCGCCACACAGTGAGTGGCAAAGATTCATCACATGATTTAGATTAATTGAAAAGCACCCCATGCGCTAATTACTTGCTATTTTTCACTACTGTAACTTGCTGTCATAAAAAAAAACAATAAACCACATTTAATTAAGTGTTTTAAGCTTTAATTTGATGAATTTAGACTTAAAGAGTTAAGTATATTATTAACTCTCGGTACAGCTGTGTAGCCTCTACACAGCACCTGGGCTGTTCAAACATAGGTTCAAATCTTGCCCAGTCTGTGTAGAGTTGGCATGCTCTTCTCCCTATGTCTGCACAGGTTTCCACCAAGTTCTACAGTCTACATTCAAAATACATGCAGTTGAGGTCAATTGCTGATGCCAAAATTTGTGTGTGAATATGTGGCTGATTGTGTGTGCTTGTGGCTACACCGTGATGGACTGAAGCTCTGTTCAGGGTATAACCCCAGCCCCTTGTGTCCCGTGATTCCTGACCCTTACCAGGATAAGCCGTTAATGAAAATTTATTTATTTATTTATTAAACATATATTTTGCTTGAGGAATGTATTTACAAGCTGTATCATACTGTACCAGTGAAAGGTTTGTGTATGTTTGGGCAACCTGGGCAATACTTGTATAGGAAAAGCTGGACAGAAGGGAAAAAAGAAAGAAAGCAACACACAAGTGTCCTACATCGTGAGAACTGCTGCAGAAGAGCTGGGAAGACATGTCGGTTTATTTCCTGCTCACACTTTGCCATGTCATGTAATAAGTCATAGATCTATAGTACATCTAAGTAAGTGAGGCATCTCGATGTAACACATAGTGCAAAACTCCTAGTAGTATGCTTTCTTTTGGCTTTATTAGCCTGCTTCATCCGGACAAACTCGCTAATTCATGAGCATGGCCTTGTCACATTTGTCATACTTTCAGTTTTACGAATGCGCCTTTCTGTTAAACGCTCATGGAGTGAGATATGTTGTAGTAGAGTGTAGTACGTGGGATTTCAGCAGTCATCATAGCTAAAGGATACGCTGCGGGTATCTGTCAGTTATTACTGCAAGACAAGAAAACCAAAAAAAAAAAAACAAATCTGACAACTCATAAAATTTTACGTGATATAAATTCAACATTAGATTGAATGTTTGTTTTCAATTTTCTGTAACATCCCTTCACACCATCAGTGATACTGATTTGTTTAGAAGGCACATATGACATTGCTTACACACAGCTAGGGATTATGCTTGTAAAAAAAAAATGGGTAAGAGAGCAACATCTGGGATATGCAAATCCGGCTTTCCTGTTATTGTTTAGGAAATATGTCAGAGAGGGAGAGGTACATTTCTTTTAACTGTAAATCAAGACTACAGTGTTGTCTTTTCTCATCCATCCATCTCAATTACTGCTGAAGGACTCGGCGTGTGTTGACGTTACCCACTGACACACCATACCAGCAAAGGATTAACTCTCAGTTTTGATCCAATCAGTATTTCCTGAACTTGAACACTCCTCCATTGCCACCATTTTCTTCATTTAAGTTCCCTTGTTCTGACTGAGAAAAATTGCTTTAATTTGTTTTCCAAACTCTTTGAAGACTGAGTTCCTTCAGGTGCCAGCTTTGATATGATTCATACCCTATGAATAGTATTGGGTAGGATTGAATTAATGTTCTCATCTTCCATACAGAGAGATGGAGCTCAGTTCAATATTTCTTCTTAAGTATCAAAACTATGGTGCCAGTCAAGTGAAATGAGCAGATAATTACACTCCGGGGCAAATTTACAGCTGAACTGAAAAGAACATAAGTTAAGAAATGCAGTTAAATATGTGAGAAATTAAAACATAAATAATGACACATTACAATGATTGTCACATGCCTGCTTGATAATATTATTTACTGATAAAATTTATGCATTATATATCTATTACCTAAAATTATGTAGTAGTTTTTATTACTGATTATCTTTTTGAAGGAACAATTCTATGCCATTCCACTCTTGGTGCTGTAGCTATTTAAAGGGTTATTTCTTCATTTCATTTAGATGTAATTTTTTTACAAAGCAACTTATAATGTTGGGTTTGTGCAAAAACCTACTTCCAGTGATTTACCCATTCACACAGCTGAGTAATTTTAACTAGAGCAATTCAGAGTAAATACTCTTCTCGAGGGTTCTACAGCTGGAGCAGAGATTCTGAGTTCTTTGGTTGCAAAACAATGCCTATAACTACTATGGTACTCACACCCCACTGCCACTATTATTGTATTTATGTCGTTGGGACTTTTCTTAAAAATTCTCATATTTCAGTGTTTCTCTGCATTTTGCCCTTTTTGTTTGTTGTGTTTTCTGTACTGTGTCGAAACAAAACAGAAGATTCAGAACGTACGCTGGTAAAACATGTAAAACGTTCTCGGGTTTGCAACGCTTAACCTCGAAACAGACCACCCAGCAAACCCCAGGCTTAACAAAGCAGGTGTCAGCATCTAAACAATTTGAAAAGGTCAGACAACCAGCAGATGCTGCAGACATTCAATAAAGGACAAACTGAATTACGAGTCCCCAAAAAATGTCAACAAAAAAGCTAATTTTAAAGGCTTGAAGAGGACCAGTTGCTGCTGCATGGAACAGCAACAGTTCTGAATCCTTCAAAGAGGGCATTTGTTTTATTGTAAGGGCCTCAAGGACAGACCCTCCAGCAGACCATGGAGCTTATCAGGTGATTTGCAGATGATTCCTGATTCAGAACATTTAAATTCTGCTCATTGAATATGTGGCCAGAAAGCGATATATTCCACAGGGGGAAAGAAAAGAAGTGAAACAGTCTTCCCTCCTTTCTCTGGCATGAATGCACTAATCCCTCCATTCAGGCACTCTCTCTGTGTAATTAACTTGCAGCTGCCAAGGGGCTGGGGATCATCTCCTTTCTGACCGTCCAGACAGGGGAGCCCTTTGTAGACTGTGCTCTCACTTCGACAAAGTTCTCACAGATCTGGCCTGGAAGCAAACTTGTGTGCTTTTCTCACCAAACTCACCAGCAACCCTTTCCCCAACTCACACCACTTTCTCCACTAACCAATCTAATATACACGCACCAGCCATCTTGGCACTGCGGTGTGCATCAGTCCAAGGTGCCATACTACTGTAAGAAATTAAAAGAAGAGCATGATAGATCCACCCCCATGCTTAACAGTTGGCAAGGTCTTCTTTTCTTTAAATGGTTCTCCTCTTTTTCACTAAATGTACCTTTGGTGAGTGTAGCAAAAGTGTTCAATTTTTGTTTAATCAGACCTCAGCACTTGGTTCCAAAATCCCACTGACTTACCTAAGTGATATATTGCCCACTTCAGATGTTCATTTTTGTGATGACGTAACATGTGAGGTTTCCTTCTGATGGCTCTCCTACACAGATCATGTTTGCACATGCAGTGCTGCACAGTGGACCAGTAAACCTCTATTCCCTTGCCAACTAAACCTTCCTGCAAGTCCTTTGCAGGGAGATGGGTCTTTTGCTTTATTTACCTGAGCAATCTACAAGCAATTCTATGAGACATTTTTCTTGTTGTTCCACCAGTTCCCCTTAATTTCCATTTCTTAATGATATTTTGGAAGCATGTTTTTATAGCCTTCTGCTTCATAAAAATCAATTATCTTTATTCTTACATCCTCAATTAGCTGCTCAGAGAAACCCACGGCTGTTGAGTGTAAGCACAGCACCCAAAGAGAAAGAAGGGTCAGATAATTCATTAAGCTGTGGAATTGTTTTTGGCTGACTTGGATTAAGGCCTAATGAGTCATTTAAGTTCTATAACCGTACAAAAAAATAGCTGTAGTGGATCAACTGGAAGGACTCTCAGACTTTTGCGTGCTTTATATTTCCAATCTGTTCAGCAAATTAATAATAATCGTGCAGTAAAAAATGCAGAAATTTTTCAACTCGTTTGCTGCAGTGGCCATATTAACCTACTTTCACTTATAAAAATAATAAAATGTATAATTTGACCAAGGTGCCCAAACTTTTGCACACAACTGTTAAATTATAATGGTAATAATCTGAAAACTCATATAAACATTCATTTCAAAGCACAAATAGTCATAAAAAATATTTTGTTAAAAGAAAAAGTTGCACATTAAAGTTGAATGTAAAGATTAATCTGGTTGAAGTGACCTCAGCTGAATTTACTGTGCAGTTTCACACTGTTTCTGATAAATCTTAAAAAATATTTTTAGTTGGTTTTTTGGTTTTGTACTGCTCTGTCCAAGGGGGTGTCAATTTTGTTTTCTCTTTTTGTTTTCCCCTCCATTGACTTGGATTTGGAGTCACACCTGTTCATCAATGTAAGCCAAGGAGCAATGGGTGCGATTTGCTGTACTGGGTAGGAGGGACTACCCACATGTTGAAAAACAACTTCTTGGAGGCCATTGAGAGCTTGCTTGTGGATTAAAAAAATGGTCACAGTGTGATTTTGATAATGTTCTTGGTCTTCCTGTTTACCTTCTAATTGTCACTTTCATATTTTGTATCACTGTATCACTTTTAATCTGCTTGTAAACCTCTTTAGTTGTTTTCTTTCTTTGGATAATATTAAATTAGTGTAGTTAGGGAGGTGGCGGAACACTTTGTTATGGGTTTTGACCCCTTTTTTGTTTCTGGGGTTGGAGGTAGAAAGTGTCTTGTCTACAAGGGTTAGGTAAGGTTAGGTAAGGCTTTTCTTTGTTTTTCAATACGTTTTGCATTCTGTTCCCATTTTGAGGCCTTCAGGAAGAGTTCATGGTGGCACATACAAGAGAAGTACTCCAGTACAGAGACTCCATGGACCTCAAGGTGGCTGCAGCGGGCATTGAAGTACAAACAGGCCGGAGGTGGAAGGCAGAGAAAAAGCTGGAGGGAGCGGAGTCGTGCCTAAGATGGAAGGCATTGGTGGGCATGGTGGAAACAGGTAGAGCAGGCTTAGCCTGGCAAAGATAGGCACAATTTTATTCAGGAGGAAGTATGGGCAGGCATGGAGGAAGTAAGAGCCAGCAGAACAGTGGGGCTCAAGCAGCAAGGAGCACAGACAAAGTGGGAGAGTGCATTACAATGGAAAGTCACTTGGTCAAACATATGGCAGGCTGACTCCCACCGAGTCAGTTTCCAGGTACAAGCTGTATACGAAACCTTACCAAGTCCAGCTAACCTTCATGTCTGGGGGCAGAGCGAATTGTCTTCCTGCCTTCTTTGCACCAGGAAAGAATTTCTGGAACACCTTCTAAGCAGTTGCCCAAAAGCTCTTGGAGAAAGTTGCTACCATTGGTGTCATGATCAGGTGCTTAAAAGCAGTTGCAGAACATGTTGCCACAGCAATAAGCACCACCAAGTATCACCACCCTACACGGAATACTATCGCCTTGTCAAGGCTGGCCATAAAGCCCACCCACAGCCTGGAGGGAGGACAAGCCTCCTAATCACAGCTACCGACTGGCAGCTGTGAGTGGACTTGGGCAAGCAGCTAAGGTTCCCAGGAAACATCGTATTCACATCTCTCCCCTGGACATGATCATCTTTTCTGAGACTACCAAGCAATTGGTTATGTTGGAGCTCACAGTGCCCTGGGAAGAACGCCTGAAGGAAGCCAATGAGCGGAAACGTGTACCAGGAGCTTGCGGAACAATGTCAGAGGCAAGGCTGGCGGACACACCGCGTGCCCATTGAGGTGGGCTGCTGCGAATTTGCAGGGTGCTCATTGTGCAAAGCCCTAACGCTGCTGGGTATCACAGAGGAGGTGAAAAGGAAGGCCATCAGATCAGCTACCGAAGCCACAGAGAGAGCCACTAGGTGGCTCTGGATTAAGAGATCCGTGGTCAGCTGCTGCTGGGACCCAAGTCGGGTCTTGATCAACCCCGGCTGGGTCACCTGGGTGAGGGTGTCTGATGTTGAAAGACCCGAAACACCCGATGACCCAAGGTCACATCACTGACAATGTGTCCCAGCCTATCCGGAGGATGTATCTTATAACTAACTTAATTTTTGTAAGGTTTGCTTGTTGGCTGTTTATTCTCTGCACTTTGATATGTTGCCCTTTTACCAGAACATAAAACACACATGCTTGTGTTTGTACAAGATATTTGTTTTCTTGTCAATTTATAATACATTATGAAACTTTGTTACACCCTTAGACAACTTTGGGGTTGTAACATTAGAGTTACAAACATTTTTTAAAAAAATCATAGTTGTTGCACAAGGAGTCAAATTAATTTTAATTTCAAATATACATTACGTTGTTAGAACCCATTAGCAGGTAGCATGGTGGTTAGACTGGCTGCTTTAAACTCTGAGGAACCAGTTTCCATTCTTGATTCCAGTGTAGTACCCATGAGCAAAGTGCTTATCCTGAATTGATCCAATGACAATGAATGCTACCCAGTTGTATAAATGGCTAAATAGTTGTAAGTACCTTAACATTGCAAGCTGCTTTTGAAAGAAGTGCGGGCTAAAGGAATAAATAATAAGTGGTTTTTAAGTCAATGTTACCATAAAAGGTAAAAATACTTCCATCAGTGTTATCAGCAGTTATATTATGTTCCTATCATACAAAGGTCTCACATAAATTAGCAACTAATGGATCACTCAGCAGGTGGCATAGTGGCTAGGGGTATTGTCTTACAGTCTGAATGAAGGTTCGTGGTCTAAATCACACCTGCTGCTGTACAACCCCGAAGCAAAGTAGTACTTAATCTGAATTGATAAAGTGTGTATACCCTGCTGTATAAATAGTAAATCATTTAAGATGATTAGGATGGTAGGGCAATTTAATCAAAGTAAACAGCTAAATAAAGGTTAATTAAAAAAAAAAAAACCTGCAGAATATCCAAACAAAAATCAGCAACCTCACAAGTTTTTCGGGATTTTGTTTTCAGTATTGCTGAGAAAGTCAGACTATATCACAGAAGAAAGAATAAATTACGCTGTTGTATTTGTTGCCAAGCAAAAGCAATGTATAATTTGGATATAGTAGAATGACTGATTAAAAAGCTGTAGTCCTGTTTCACCGGCAGTTCCTTGTGTTATAAAAGCTTGCCAACTCGTTTTTACGATCTGTGAAATGTGTAAACCTCCTATCATTAACCTAAACATATTGATGTTTAATAGACAATGAAATGTTATAACACACTTTCTGAAAC